>NC_041392.1:544051714-544057066 GCF_002162155.2 Triticum dicoccoides | reverse complement strand
GAAAGGGGTTCCGGGCACCCCCGGCAAAAGATATGGGCCTTATGGGCCAAGAGGGAAAACGCACCAGCCCCCATATGGGCCAGCCTAAGAGGAGAAGGAAAGAGGGGAAGGGAAAGAGTGGAATAGGATTCCCCATTCCTTCCCTCCCCCCCCCCCCCTTTCCTTCCCCCTCCGACAAACATGGCAGGGGGCGCGGCCAAGGGGAGGACCCCAAGTAGGATTCGGCCTACTTGGGGCGCCTCATGGCAACCTTCCCTCTCCCTCCCACCTATATATATGTGGGGTGGGCGCTCTAGCACTCCCTAGACAATTGCCTAGCCGTGTGCGGCACCTTCCTCCACCATTTATACCTCCGTCATATTTTCGTAGTGCTTAGGCGAAGCCCTGCGAAGATCACTTCACCATCACCGTCATCATGCCGTCGTGCTGACGGAACTCATCTACTACCTCGACGTTTTGCTGGATCAAGAAGGCGAGTGACGTCACCGAGCTGAACGTGTGTAGAACACGGAGGTGTCGTGCATTCGGTACTTGATCGGCTGAAGCACGAATAAGTTTGACTACATCAACCGCGTTGTGAAATGCTTCCACTTACGGTCTACGAAGGTACGTAGACACACTCTCCCCTCATTGCTATGCATCTCCATGGATAGATCATTGCGTATGCGTTTTTTTTACTTTCCATGCAACGATTCCCATCAGGTTTCCTATCAAAAAATTCGTTTGATGATACATAGTACGTTGCATGATTTTGTAAGGATATAGGGTATCAGATATGCGATACGCGGCCGTAGACGCGCCGATTTGGGACTGTCTGGTCACTGTCCGCGGACACGCCTGGGCGCTCCCACAGGCGTATAGGGTGCCAGATTTGGCAAGTCCGGCTGTAGACGCTCTGAGTGCCCCTGATTCTGCGAGACCGAGCCGGCAGATATTGAGATTGATGAAGTCATTATAGACACCTCGCCATCGATGAAAACTTCACATCTCACTGAAAGAATATTCCACCTTTATTAGACACGCAAGTATCAAAACAGGAAATTTGATCCCCCGTGGGCTGGGAGTACAACCACCTGCTAATCATTCAATCTCATATTGATTCTCCCGGCACGAAGTTTCTTGCTGTACAATCTCTGATGGATTCTTTGTTTTTCCAATTTCTTCGTGTAGCTGCACCATATATTATTTCAGTCTTGCTAAATTTCAGTTGACTGAGACTCGATTAAGTCTCAATCGATGTTATATTCGTGATATTTTACATTGAGGTATGTGCAAAATTTTCTCTTTAGATTTTTCTTTGTTCTTTTTTACATGTTACGTTATTTGACTGAGACTTAATTACGTCTTACTCAAGTGAGACCTAACCACACGCTAATTCTTTTCGTTTCTGTTCAGTGTCCCATAATTCTCAGCCTATGATACAACCATTGCTCTTTTTCTCAATACGATGAGTCGTCGGGATAATTTGACAAAAAAGTGGTGGAACCCTGCCCGCCTGCCCGCCCTGGTAGTCACGGCAGACTGACCGTCAGACGTAAAGAAATTAAGCAAGGCTGATAGCGATGCATGCAAGAATGCCATGGTTGCACTTGCGTGCTAGGTGCTACTGGTGGCAGTAGGTTTTCACTCACGTCACGGTCGCCCTTTCCCGGGCCTCAGGGCACAGTGCGGAGTGCGTGCGAGGAACGGTTGGTCCTCCTAGTGCTGGTGCTTGTCAGCATATGGTTGGAGCCCCTCCCTGGGACAGCTACGTACGCTGCTCACACACTCACTGGCTAAAACCCTCCCCACTCCACTAACTCTTATTCCTTGAAGAAAAAACGCTCAACTAACCATGAACGTATATACTTTCTTCGTATAAAAATAAGTGTGTCAAGTTTAATACAAATTTGTATTAAAGTTAATATAAAGTTGAGTCACTTATTTTACGACGGAGGGAGTACTATCTGCCCCGTAATGCATGATCGTCGCATGGCGGCATGGATCACCGTAGACGCACCACGCCGACGCCGGCCTCCCACAGCTAGCATGACCGGAAGAGAGTCTGCAGTGTTAGCCGGAGGTCAAGCACACGAGATGTGTATGTATCGCAGAGTACTAGTCGTGGAGCTAGGCGCGAGGACTGAGCTGAGCTTCCGGGTCGCTCTCTCGTGGGCACGCCAACCGTTTTCGGTTCGGATCTGACGCCCATGGCCTGCCGGGCCGGCCCCGCGTGCCACCCAGAGCGTCGGCATGAGGGCTCCTGCAGGTTTCTCTCCCGTGATTGGACGGGAGGTGGTGGCCGTCATGTTCACCATCCGCCGGTTTGTTTACTCCACCCTCCGACGACGACGACTCGTCGACTCCGATCTTGTTTAAAGCTATCTCCGGCTCCGCGCTTCACTGTCAGTTCTTAAAGTGCCCGCTACTATACTTGCCCTGATGGGCGCTTCAGAATTCGTCGGCCGTCCTGCTTTTCCTGCTGTCGATGTTACGTGATGAAGTGTGGAGGCGCTAATAACAGGCCAATCTCGAGGTCGCTTGGTTGTGGTGTCGACACAGGAAACACATTCATGTGTCTTGTCCAGGGCCTCAAGCAGAGCGCCCCCACCCGCATCCCATGTCGTTAATAGAAACTTTAATTTTCGCATTTATCACAAACAAAAATGGGGAACGATAGGATCTTCAAAAAAAAGGAGAGGGGGGCGGGGGGGTGATCTCACTGATCTCTGTGAAATTTTACCTTGTTTCTTCTTCGGCAGAAGAATTCTAGAGTAATGGGTTTTGACATTCTAAGCGGGCCAATTTTCGTTTTGATATTCTAAGCGGGCCAATTTTCCTTTTTTCTCTTCATAATCTATCCCTAATAATAAAGCACGGATTGACTCTGTGGGTTCACCGTCACAATACGCTTCTTCTCATAATTTTACGCTTTCAGTTCTAATTTAAAACATATTCGAGGTGGTACTAAATTTTGTCTCTACAATATTATCCAATTTCGTACGTTGTCTTCGCTGCCATACTGCTTCGTAAGTAATGGCCCAATTTTTTTTATGGGCCGCTAAAAAGTTGAACTTCACGGCCTGCTCTGACCTCCCCTTGCTGGGTATAGTTTTTTTAGGGAGCCCTCGCTGGGTATAGGTAAACAGAGTTCGATTGCTCCTGGCGCCTGCAGCGCCCCGCACTGGGCCGGCCCACGAAAACGTGCAGACCCGCGAACGGAAAAAGCTCGCAAAAAATGGGGGAAAAAGTTGCTCCATACAGGTTTCGAACTCCCCACATCGTGCTAACGTACAGGTATCACCATCCACAAGAACTACTTGCCATTTGTGATTATTAACAGAGGCAAATGCTTAATAACAAGTACGCAGCGCTATGTATATTGATCTGAACCATTCATCTATTGTACCACTTAATTCTTTTGAATTATTTGGCAAAAGAGAAAAAGTTCACAAATCTGAAAAAAGTTCATTGATTTTAAAAAGATGTTCATCGATTTTGCAATAAAGTTCATCAAATTTGGAAAAATGTTCACAGATTTTTAAAAAGGAAGAAAACTTAAATTTGGAAAATGTACATCGAATTTGACAAAGGTTCATCAATTTTGATAAAAAGTTCGACGGTTTTGAAATACGTTCATCGAATTTGAAAAACAAGTTAATCGTTATTCAAAAAAAGTTCAGTGATTTTCGAAAAAGTTTATCAAATTTGAAATAAAAGTTCATCAAACCAGAAAAAAGTTCACTGATTTTAAAATAAGTTCACTGAATTTGAAAAAAAGTTTCACGAATTTAAAAAAAATCAACGATTTTGAAAAAAGTTCATCTATTTTTATAAAAGTTCATTGGATTTGAAAAAGTTCATCGAATTTGAAAAAAACAGTTCATCGAATTTAAAAAAAAGTTCATCGGATTTAAAAAAAGTTCATGTAATCTAAAAAAAGTTCATCGATTTTGAAAAATGGTCATCGATTTTTTAAACACGAAATTCTTTAAAAATCACACATTTTAAAAAAGAAAAGGAAAAAGAAAAAACCGAATAAAACCATCCGTAAACTAAAACGCGAACTGGGGAAAACCATTTTAGGAAGGTTCTAGAAGCTTCCCAAAACCGGGCATTCGCGAACCAGAAGAAACAAATAAAAATGCGCGAGCGAATTACTATGCACACTAGAAGGGCGATGGCGCGGTGGTTAGAGCTCAACGATGGTAACGAACCTGGCGTGGCTTCGTTTCTGCAAAACAAGACTGAACTAAGATGGGCCGGCCCGGCTTTGTCTGCTGCAGGCGCCCGTTTGCAAATTGCACTATAACGGGCGCCTGCAGCGCCAAATAGGAAATGTCGTTCGATTATGCCTTTGCTAAACTTTCAGATCCGAAATAATAATCCCATCCTGCCCCTTTACATCAAAACCTATCAACTTATATGCTTTTGGACTTGCAAAAATCAACAAGCCAAGGAAAAAGATGAGATGTGATTCATGTTTAGCCAAGAAATTGAAGAAAGATGCCTACCGCATGTACTATGCGTCATCAATCAAAAATGCTGAAGCGAGAAAACGAGGACAGGCCCATGAATCCAAAGAAGAAACAACATGGGGTGCCCAGCCATTTGCCGTTGCAACTAAAAAATAAATCATAAAGAAGCAGAGAGAGAGCCTGAAGAACAGTGTCACAAGCAGCATGGGGTGCCCAGCCATTTGCCGTTGGAGCTAAAAAATAAATCATAAAGAAGCACATAGAGCCTGAAGAACAGTGTCACAAGCAGGCCATTGATTTCTACAGAAACGGACGAGCCCTCGCATCCTCCTTGCGCCACCGGCAGCCGCACGCACGCCAGCACCAACAACCTCAAGCCGAGCGGCATCCGCCCCAGTGAAGCCCCGCAGCAAGGCGTCGCCCACACGACCACTCCGAATCCGGAGCCCCGAGGGGGCCTCGGCGCTGATCCACGCCCCCGCCCCGGCAAGAGCCGCCGCCGACCCGCCTCCTGCGCGCAGGCCGCCCGCCAGGAGCCCTGCCTCCTTTGCCCCATACCGGAGGGGCTCCTCACCACCACGGCGCGGGGACGCCGCCCAGCCGCAACAGCAATTTATGCTGCCAAAACATCGCGCGCCACCTTGGCAGCCTGGCCCGTCGTTGCCGCAGCGTGGGCCGGCGGCAGTGTCGGTGAGGTGCCCAGCATATAGAGGTCGTGGGCGCTGGGGTCGACCCGATATTGCCCTGGGGAGCGACACGGGAAAAAAACTAGGGAGCGCGTGTGTGGGTTTCCATACGATGCAGGAGCGCCAGCGATGCACCTGGTTTCTTCTAGCAATCAGCTGATGTGTCGATCCGTAAATTATTTTCCTATTTTTATTAATGACACAACGCC
>NC_041392.1:544034836-544051242 GCF_002162155.2 Triticum dicoccoides | reverse complement strand
ACAACCACTCACTCCACCGCGAATTGACGGCACGGTGCCACTGTCGACGGTCTCTGAAATTTGTAGTCGGACCTTTTGCGGACGGGAATTCTTCCAGCAACGGCCTCATCGGCCTAGCGCACCAGAGAAGAGGCGGAAGGGATCCACCACCACACCTCCCTCACCATCGACGAAGAAGGTAATAGAACTGGCGTCGCTCCTGTACAACAACCATGCGCCCAGATCGAAGGCCGACGAAGAAGAGCCTCCCATCCAAAGGGATTTGGCGGAATACAAATTTGGCACCGCCGCCATGTAGAACAACGGCAAACGAACGACGACCAAATACACTATCTTACCACTAACCGGCGAGAAGACCAGACCTCCAACTCATCGACGACCGAATCGCGGGGACGGGGAATGAGTTAAGGTAGAAATTATTCCATGTGCCGCCGTATCCACCATCTAGGCATTATTATTTTTTATTTCGTTGCAACGCATGGACATATTTGCTATGAAAACTAATCCACTGTCTTTGTCTTACTATTTTGGTCCTTGGTTCCAATTAACCCGAACATTAAGAAAAACGTGCAAAGTTTGCACTTACAAAGGGATGCATGGTCCGCTATTTATATCTCTCCCTAATAATAAAGCACGGATTGACTCTGTGGATTCACCGTCACAATGCGCTTTCTTCCCGTGATTTTACGCTTTTACTTTGAATTTTAAAACTTATTCGAGGTGGTACTAAATTTCTAATGGTCCAAAAATCTATTTACGAACTTACACTTGGTCGCTGCATTGGGTCTCGGCGCGCCTGGGCTGCGGCCCATCAGACCTGTCCGATCTGAGGAGGCAAAAATAGGAGCTGGCGTGGTGGATCGAACTCCCCACCTGAGGTACTAACACAAAGCCCAAATCCATCTGAGTTACATCATTGTTGTTTATAGAAAAGACTATTTCTTAACTTATTAAATAGTCCCACCTCGCTTGCGTATACTGCATCAGAACAACTTATATACGCTTATAATTTGATGTCAATTAGCCTCCTGAAGAATCAACGGACAGAAAGAAAAGTCATAAAAGAAAAGTCATAAAAGAGGGAATCAATTTCGATATGGTCCAGGAAGGAAAGTTATAAAGAGGGCATAAGTTCTCATAATATATGAGGAAAAAGGAAGGAAGGATGTGGAAATATAATATGGGCCAATGGGAGAGACATGGAAACAAAAATCTTAGAATGTTGTCACACAAGGAAGGAGATGGAAATTAACATCTGAAGGATCAGTGAGGCGAGAAACAGTGGGGCTATACATGAATTGTGTTCCAGGTCGGCCAGCTACGTGGCCGTGGCCATGGCGCCGCTGTAGCTCCGGCGATGCAAGGCAGGCAACAGGGGGCGGCGGCGGCTGCTGCTAATGAGCTGCGCGAGATCATACTGCCTGCGTCTAGGGACTGTCAAACATGCACAACAGCCGTGCATAGCTGGTAAACCTGCATGCAAATTCAAAAAAAAATCCAATACGTAAAACGTACAACGGCCATGCATTAATTGATAGACCTGCCTAGAAAAGCAAAGGTAAGAAAAATTCTCTTTTCGCAAAAAAGGTAAATCGCGTAAAAAAGGTAGCTATTTTGATTTATATGTTTCTTATTATTATTTGCTCCCAGTCAACAATATGTTTCCTTTGCCGAGGTGACCGGTGGATCGGTGGTGCCCCAGTTGCATCAATGACATATATACGCCAAATCAACGAGGAGGGCCTCATGATTTTAAGGTGCTCGACAAAGCATGTGCCGCCTAGCAGAAGTCGGCCATGCTAGACCTGCTGGCACGGTGGCACCCTTCACCATCGCACGAGGAAGAGGACCCATTGTTCAGTGTTTACTCTATAGCGACGCACGAGCGTTATGCCATAGTATGATCATAAGCACATCACTTTAGATTGATCATGTTAGTCGTGAACGGATGGACAACATAAGCATCATTGGCGATGGTGACACGAGGAGAAATGGTAACATAATAGAATAAGTTGCTAAGCGCATATGAGGATTTGTTTCTCCCGTCAATATATTCTTCCACTCTATATGTTACCAGTGCCGTTGGTGTGAAATACAGAGGAGGGAGGGAGGGATGGAGAGTTGAAAGAGTACGACGACGGTGCATCTTGCTTGAACTGGGTGAAGGAGGGGTCACGTATTGTTCGCTCCACACGTCGGCTATGGAGAGAGAGGAGAGAGAAGCATGTGACCATGTCCTTAGTCATTCCATACCCCACGTTCATGTGGCTACTCCCCTCTGTCGTACCATCTCTCCCCCGGCTTTGCATGCTCCAATACTGGTCCTCCTTGAGGCTGTGATGTTGGTGTCAAGGGAAGCATGGCTGCGTTGATGCAGTCGGTTTGCTCCTACTGTTGACGACAATGTTAACAAAAAAGCATCAATCATTGTAAACTCTTTATTTTCTAACCGACCATCTTATCTTTAAAGTGGGCAAGTATAAAATATGAATTCATATTAAGACAATGAAGAATTTAACGGACTGAGAGATATAGCTCAATATTTCACCACGACAGATAAACTCCTCAATATTTTCAGTGTTGTTGTTCTCAATCATGTTACCCTGGAGATGATTCTGTACTTTTTGGTGTGCTTCTTAGATCTAATAGTACTTTGTGTCTACTTATATAAATGGAAGATCGTGAATCGGGGTAAGACTCTAGACTGAGTCTTATAACTTCATTTTATTATTTGTGTAGGTGAGGGAGTTTTGTGAATACACTCCGAGGGCGGGGATCCCATTTCAGTGAAATCATGCTACGTACTATAACTTAAACACACCAAGAAGATGAGGGATAGTCCTTCGTTGGAGCGATATTTCTTCCAAGGATGGTCGTTGGCATGGATCAGCACCAGTAATACCCTGAATTTTCTGAACTTGGCTCCTCTAGCCTAACTTGATGATGAAAGTTTCAGTCAAATGAATTTATTATGTATATTTGGCTTGGAGTTAATCCCCAAAAAATAAATTTCTTATGTCTATTTTACAAAGAAAGCGTTCAATTATAATTAGCTATACCCTGCATTTGCACATACTTTGCCTGGAAGTGATCAATTGGACATCTTGAGCTTGAAACCGATCAAGGAAATACTCTCTCCGTTCCTAAATATAAGTCTTTTTAGAGATTTCAATATAGATAGCATACAGATGTATATAGACATGTTTTGGAGTGTAGATTCACTCATTTTGAATACGATGAAGAAGAAAACGAGGAACTCAAGGCTTACAATAAGTGAATCGTCACGCAAAAAGTATACTCTAGAGATTACAAAATGCACATGTAATTAATAAAGATTTGCTAGATTCATTTAATAAATTAAATCTGTATCCAATTTGTTTTCCTCCTGAGATATCCTGCACCGGTTCACTCTAAAGTATGTTGATTACAACAAATTATTTATAGAAAAAATATTATTCATCTCTCCCGTTGCAACGCACGGGCTCTTTTGCTAGTACCAACCTGAAGTCTGCCAGGTCGGGGCAGCGCTACGTCTCGCTTAAACCAAGACCTAGCGTGCTCTCGCGTCAGCGCCACATATATGGGCCGTGGCCTCGTTTTTTTTGTTTTTTTACTTTCGTTGATACTTTCAAATATTCTAAATAAATAAAAAAACTTTACATTAAACATTTGAAAAAAATGTTAACCCAACATTTGAAATATGTTAAATGTGTATAAAAATGTTCCTCATATATACAAAAATATATAATATATGTGAAAAAGGATGATTATGTATTTAAAAATATGAATGAAGCATTTGTAAAAATGTTCAACAAGCATTTGAACAAGTGAATCAAGCATTTGAAAAATGTTAAATGTGTATAAAAATATTTACCTTTTATTAAAATATGTTAAACTTCTATTTGAAACATGTTAATAAAGCATAAAATGTGTATATAAAAAAAACTTGACCATGTATTCAAAAAATGTTAATTTCGTATTTAAAAAATGTTAATCAAGCATTTAAAATATAAAAAAATGAGTATAGAAAAATGTTGGCCATGTATTAAAAGAAATATTTACCAAGCATTTGAAAAATGTTAAATGTGTATAAAGTAAATGTTTCTCATGTATACAACCATACAATGTGTGTGAAAAAGGTTAGCTGTGTATTTAGATAATGTTAACCAAGTATTTGAAAAAAATAAGACAAGTATTTGAAAAAAATGAGACAAGTATTTGAAAAATATTAATAAAGCATTTGAAAAATGTTAAATGCGTATAGAAAAATATGTTCACAATGTATTAAAAAATATTATTTTTTATTTGAAAATAGTTAATCAAGCAATTAAAAATGTTAAAATGTGTATTAAGAAATGTTGACCGTGCATTAAAACATATTAATCTTATCAAAGAAAATAATCAAGAATTTGAAATGTAAAATGTGTATAAATACGTTGACCATGTATTAAAAATGTTAGATTTGTATATGAAAAATGTTAATCAAGCATTTGAAAAATATTAAAACTATATATATAGGAAAAATGTTGACCATGTATTAAAAAATGTTAATTTTGTATTTTGAATAATTTTAGACGTGTATTAAAAATGTTAATGATGTATACAAAACATATAGAATGAAAACCAAAATAAACAAAGAAAAATGAAGAAAAACAATGAAGACCGATAAGAAACAAAAGAAACCAAATAAGAAAGGAAACGTAAAAGAAAACCGTCGAAACAAGTGCAAAATGAATGGAAAAACGTGAAAATAGTAAAAAAACAAAGAAAAACAAAAAACCCATTAAAAACAAGAAAGAAACAAAAACCGAAAAAGAAGGAAAATGAGAAACAAAAGAAAAGCTGATAAAAACATAAAAGAAACAAAAGAGAAACCGAAGAAAACCAAAACAAAAAACAAAAAAAAACTGAAGTATAAAGAAAAAGAAAACTGGAGAAGAAATAGAAAACCAAACAAAAAACGAAAACAAAAACTGAACGAACACATCAGCAAACGACCGACGAGCGAACGAAACGGGTAACACGCTATTGGGCTGGCCCATATGTGGGCGTTGTGCGGGAAAAGCTTTAGCGTGACGGATGCTAGTCTCGCTACAAGCGAGACATAACATTCGCGGCTTGGTCGACCCACATAGGACAAAGCTTTGAAAGCACAGATCTCCCTTCAGTCCACTTCACTATTTGTTCATTCTTCGCCATTGCCTAGAGATAAACAGATTGATCAGATCGGATACTTTTTTTCATATTGTTTATCATTATTATTTGCTGAATTTGGCGTGGAGCAGATTATGGATGAATGCCCGTTATATCGAACTACAGATTCAAAGCAAATATAGAGTGGATTCAGATTGAAAAAAAATACTGAGTAAATACACGCGAAGAGACATAATTCTATTTCTACCAATGCAAATAGTATGAACACAGAACTTATCCGATGCATAACACTAGAGAGTGGCCAAGCATTCAAAGTCACGCCTTACACCAAACGACAACAAAGCAATATCAATATATAATAGTGCAAACGTGAAATAATAGGAATGTTGGTCATAACTTCGATGCCTTAGGAGTCATTGCACCTAGTAAACCATGGATTAATTAACAAGGGTTAAGCAGACTGCCACCATTGATGGGACATTCTCGGGCATCTTTGTCCGCCTTGTTGAACAATTGAATCGTCAGAGAGATGTGATCAGTATCATCAGACATGAATGCGTATGATGTTGAGACAACCACGACTGTTTTTTACAAGGGCACCAATAAAGCGATGACGTCCCTTTTTAGGTGTCATCCAAGCGAACTTTGTTCGCGTTGGAGGTATGAGCAGAGCGAACAAAATTTGTTCGTGCAAGTATCATTCCCCACGCTTGAGCGCAAGATGTAACCAAATCAGCCCGCACTCACCACCTTCTTCCTTGCAGGGTGGGACTCGAAGTCAGATAGCCCTTGGCCGCTCCTCCACACATTCTTGAGAATCATGGAAAAACCACCTTCTCCCCACTTGCGATCTTGTTTTCTCTCTATTCCTCCTCCTCTCCTTGGTCTCCATGGCAACTGTTGTCGCCGATTGCATGAATTCCAATGAGTTTTAGACACTACCGCCAAGAGTTTGAGGTAAGCATACGCAAATACTGTTGGGGAACGTAGCATAAATTTAAATTTTTCTACGCATCACCAAGATCAATCTATGGAGTAATCTAGCAACGAGGGAAAGGAGAGTGCATCTACATACCCTTGTAGATCGCTAAGCGGAAGCGTTCAAGTGAACGGGGTTGATGGAGTCGTACTCGTCGTGATCCAAATTACCGATGATCCTAGTGCCGAACGGACGGCACCTCCATGTTCAACACACGTACAGCCCGGTGACGTCTCCTACGCCTTGATCAAGCAAGGGAAGAAGGAAAGGTTGGGGAAGACTCCATCCAGCAGCAGCACGACGGCGTGGTGGTGGTGGAGGAGTGTGGTACTCCAGCAGGGCTTCGCCAAGCACCGCAAGAGACGAGGAGGCAGAGGGGTAGGGCTACGCCAAGAAGGAGATGTTCTCGTGTGTATGGCAGCCCAAAACCCCCACTATATATAGGGGAAAGGGAGGGGCTGCGCCCCCACCTAGGTTTCCACCCCTAGGGGTGGCGGCCAGCCCTAGATCCCATCTAGGGGGTGGCCAAGGGGGGAGAGAGGGGGGGCGCACCACTAGGTGGGCCTTAGGCCCATCTGAGCCTAGGGTTTCCCCCTTTTCCCTTCTCTCTTCGCCTTGGGCCCTGGTGGGGGGGCGCACCAGCCCACCTGGGGCTGGTCCCTCTTCACACTTGGCCCACGCAGCCCTCTGGGGCAGGTGGCCCCACCTGGTGGACCCCCGGGACCCTCCCGGTGGTCCCGGTACGTTACCGATAGCACCCGAAACTTTTCCGGTGACCAAAACAGGACTTCCCATATATAAATCTTTACCTCCGTACCATTCCGGAACTCCTCGTGATGTCCGAGATCTTACCCGGGACTCCGAACAAAATTCGGTAACCACGTATATCTATTCCCTATAACCCTAGCGTCATGGAACCTTAAGTGTGTAGACCCTACGGGTTCGGGAACCATGCAGACATGACCGAGACAACTCTCCGGTCAATAACCAACAGCGGGATCTGGATACCCATGTTGGCTCCCACATGTTCCACGATGATCTCATCGGATGAACCACGATGTCAAGGACTTAATCAATCCCGTATTCAATTCCCTTTGTCCAGCGGTATTGTACTTGCCCGAGATTCGATCGTCGGTATCTCGATACCTTGTTCAATCTCGTTACTGGCAAGTCTCTTTACTCGTTCTGTAACACATCATCCCGTGATCAACTCCTTGGTCACATTGTGCACATTATGATGATGTCCTACCGAGTGGGCCCAGAGATACCTCTCCATTTACACGGAGTGACAAATCCCAGTCTCGATTCATGCCAACCCAACAGACACTTTCGGAGATACCTGTAGTGTACCTTTATAGCCACCCAGTTACGTTGTGACGTTTGGCACACCCAAAGCACTCCTACGATATCCGGGAGTTGCACAATCTCATGGTCTAAGGAAATGATACTTGACATTAGAAAAGCTTTAGCATACGAACTACACGATCTTTGTGCTAGGCTTAGGATTGGGTCTTGTCCATCACATCATTCTCCTAATGATGTGATCCCGTAATCAACGACATCCATGTCCATGGTCAGGAAACCGTAACCATCTATTGATCAACGAGCTAGTCAACTAGAGGCTTACTAGGGACATGGTGTTGTCTATGTATCCACACATGTATCTGAGTTTCCTATCAATACAATTCTAGCATGGATAATAAACGATTATCATGAACAAGGAAATATAATAATAACCAATTTATTATTGCCTCTAGGGCATATTTCCAACAGTCTCCCACTTGCACTAGAGTCAATAATCTAGTTCACATCGCCATGTGATTAACACTTACAGGTCACATCGCCATGTGACCAACATCCAAGAGTCTACTAGACTCAATGATCTAGTTCACATCACTATGTGATAAACATTCAAAGAGTTCTGGGTTTGATCATGTTATGCTTGTGAGAGAGGTTGTAGTCAACGGGTCTTGCCACATTTATATCCCTATGTATTTTGCAAAACTTTATGTCATATCGTAGATGCTGCTACCACGTTCCACTTGGAGCTATTCCAAATTGTTGCTCCATTATACGTATCCGATATCTCTACTCAGAGCTATCCGGATAGGTGTTAAGCTTGCATCGACGTAACTCTTTACGTCGAACTCTTTATCACCTCCATAACCGAGAAACATTTCCTTATTCTTCTAAGGATAATTTTTGACCGCTATCCGGTGATCTACTCCTAGATCACCTTTGTACCCTCTTGCCAGACATGTGGCAAGGCACACATCAGGTGCGGTACTTAGCATGGCATACCATATAGAGCCTATGACAAGAGCATAGGGGACGACCTTCGTCCTTCCTCTTTCTTCTGCCGTGGTCAAGCTTTGAGTCTTACTCAACTTCACACCTTACAACTCAGGTAAGAACCCCTTCTTTGACTGATCTATTTTGAACTCCTTCAAAAACATGTCAAGGTGTGCGTTCTTTGAAAGTACCATCAGGCGTCTTGATCCATCTCTATAGATCTTGATGCCCAATATGTAAGCAGCTTTATCCAGGTCTTCCTTTGAAAATCACTCTTCAAACAACCGTTTATGCTTTCTAGAAATTCTACATTATTTCGGATCAACAATATGCCATCCACATATACTTATCAGAAATGTTGTAGTGCTCCCACTCACTTTCTTATAAATACAAGTTTCTAGCAAACATTGTATAAACCTAAAAGCTTTGATCACTCCATCAAAACATATATTCTGATTCCGAGATGCCTGCTCTAGTCCATAGAAGGATTGCTGGAGCTAGCATACCTTTTAGCATTCTTAGGATCGTCAAAACCTTTTATTGTATCACATACAACTTTTCTTACAAAAACTGGTAAGAAATCTTGTTTTGACATCCATTTGTAAGATTTCATAATCGAAAAATACAGCTAATGCTATCATAATTTCGACGGACTCAAGCATCGCTACGGGTGAGATATTCTCATCGTAGTCAACTCCTTGAACTTGTGAAAAGACTCTTTCCCACAAGTCGAGCTTCATAGACGGTAACATTACCGCCCACGTCCGTCTTCTTCTTAAAGATCCATTTATCTCAATGGCTTGCCAATCATCGGGCAAGTCCACCAAAGTCCATACTTTGTTCTGATATATGAATCCTATCTCGGATTTCATGGCTTCTAACCATTTGTCGGAATACGGGCTCACCATCGCTTCTCCATAGATCGTAGGTTCATTGTTGTCTAACAACATGATGTCTAAGACAGGATTACCGTACCACTTAGGAGTAGTACATATCCTTGTCGACCTACGAGGTTCGATAGCAACTTGATTCGAAGCTTCATGATCACTATCATTAACTTCCTATTCAACAGACGTAGGTGCCACAGAAAACATCTTTCTGTGTTGCATCATTCTCTGGTTGAAATAAAGGTTTGACAACCTCATCAAGTTCTATCTTCCTCCCACTCAATTCTTTTGAGAGAAACTCCTTCTCGAGAAAGGACCCGTTCTTAGTGACAAACAATTTGCCCCCGGATCTGAGATAGAAGGTATACCCAACTGTCACCTTTGGGTATCCTATGAAGATGTGTTTGTCCGTTTTGGGTTCGAGCTTCTCCGGCTGAAGCCTTAAGCATCGTAGCCCCAAACATTAAGAAACGACAACTTTGGTTTCTTGCCAAACCAATGTTCATACGACGTCGTCTCAACGGGCTTAGATGGTGTCCTATCTAAAGTGAATGCAGTTGTCTCTAACGCATAACCTCAAAATGAAAACGGTAGATTGGTATGAGACATCATAGATCGCACCATATCTCATAGGGTTCGATTACGACGTATGGACACACCATTACCTTGTGGTGTTCCAGGTGGCTTCAACTGTGAAACAATTCCACAATGTCTTAAGTGATTGCCAAACTCATAACTCAGAAAATCCCCTTTTGATCAGATCGTAGGAACATGATCCTTTTTGTTATGATGATTCTTAACTTCACTCTGAAATCGCTTGAACTTTTCAAACATTTCAGACTTGTGCTTCATTAAGTAAATATACCTATATCTACTCAAATCGTCAGTGAAGATGAGAAAATAGCGATATCCACCGCACGCTTCAATTCTCATTGGATCACACGCATCAGCATGTATGATTTCCAACAAGTCACTTGCCCGCTTCATTGTACCTGAAAACGTGGTCTTAGTCATCCTGCCCATGAGGCATGGCTCGCATGTGTCAAGCGATTCAAAATCAAGTGACTCCAAACATCCATCGACAGGGAGTTTCTTCATGCTTCTTTATGCCAATATGACCTAAGCGGCAGTGCCACAAGAAAGTGGTACTATCATTATTAACTCTACATCTTTTGGCATGAACATGTGTATTACCACGATCGAGATTCAATGAACCATTCACATAGGGTGCATGACCATGAAAGGTATTATTCATGTAAACAGAATAACCATTATTCTCTAACTTAAATGAATAACTGTATTGCAATGAACATGATCTAATCATATTCATGCTCAACGTAGACACCTGATAACATCTATCTAGGTTCAATACTAATCCCGAAGGCAGATGGAGCGTGCGATGGTGATCTCATCAACTTCGGAAACACTTCCAACACACATCGTCACCTCGCCCTTGGCCATTCTCCGTTTAGTACGTAGCTTTTGCTTCAAGTCACCAGTAATAGCAACTGAACCGGTATCCAATACCCAGGTGCTACCAGGAGTACTAGCGAGGTACACATTAATAACATGTATATACTTTGTTGAAGTTGCCAGCCTTCTTATCTACCATGCATTTGGGGTAATTCCGCTACCAGTGACCGTCCCCTTACAATAGAAGCACTTAGTCTCGGGTTTGGGTTCAACCTTGGGTTCCTTTACTGGAGCGGCAACTGGTTTGCCATCCATGAAGTTTCCCTTCTAGCCCTTGCCCTTCTTGAAACTAGTGGTCTTATTAAACCATCAACACTTGATGCTCCTTCTTGATTTCTACCTTTTGCGGTCTTAAGCACCGCGAACAGCTCCGGGATCAACTCCATCCCTTGCATGTCATAGTTCATCACGAAGATCTAGTAGCTTAGTGATAGTGGCTAGAGAACTCTATCAATCACTATCTTATCTGGAAGTTTAACTCCCACTTGATTTAAGTGATTGTAGCACCTAGACATTCTGAGCACATGCTCACTAGCTGAGCTATTCTCCTCCATCTTGTTAGCAAAAGAACTCGTCAGAGGTCTCACACCTCTTAACACGGGCATGAGCCTGAAATCCCAATTTCAGCTCTTGGAACATCTCATATGTTCTATGGCGTTCGAAACGTCATTGGAATCCCGATTCTAAGCCGTAAAGTATGGTGCACTAAACTATCAAGTAGTCATCAGGATGTGTCTGTCAGGTGTTCACAACATCCACAGACGACGTTGTAGGGGTTTGCACATCGAGCGGTGCATCAAAGACGTAAGCCTTCTATGTAGCAGTGAGGACACTCCTCGGACTACGGAACTAGTCCGCATCAGTGCTTACAATATCTTTCAACTTGGTCTTTCTCTAGGAACGTATTGAAACAGGGAGCTACAACGTGAGCTATTTATCTACAATATATTTGCAAAGACAATTTAGACTATGTTCATGATAATTGAGTTCATCTAATGAACTCCCACTCAGATAGACATCCCTCTAGTCATCTAAGTGAAACATGATCCGAGTCAACTAGGCCGTGTCCGATCATCACGTGAGACGGACTAGTCAACATCGGTGAACATCTTCATGTTGATCGTATCTTCTATACGACTCATGCTCGACCTTTCGGTCTTCCGTGTTCCGAGGCCATATCCGTACATGCTAGGCTCGTCAAGTCAACCTAAGTGTTTTTGCTGTGTAAATCTGGCTTACACCCGTTGTATTCGAACGTTAGAATCTATCACACCCGATCATCACGTGGTGCTTCGAAACAACGAACCTTCGCAATGGTGCACAGTTAGGGGGAACACCTTTCTTGAAATTTTAGTGAGGGATCATCTTATTTAAGCTACCGTCGTTCTAAGCAAATAAGATGTAAAACATGATAAACATCACATGCAATCAAATAGTGACATGATATGGCCAATATCATTTTGCTCCTCTCGATCTCCATCTTCGGGGCTCCATGATCATCGTTGTCACCGGCATGACACCATGATCTCCATCATCATGATCTCCATCATCGTGTCTTCTTGAAGTTGTCTCGTCATCTATTACTTCTACTACTATGGCTAACGCTTTAGCAATAAAGTAAAGTAATTACATGACGTTTATGTTGACACGTAGGTCATAAATAAATAAAGACAACTCTTATGGCTCCTGCCGATTGTCATACTCATCGACATGCAAGTCGTGATTCCTATTACAAGAACATGATCAATCTCATACATCACATATATCATTCATCACATCCTTTTGGCCATATCACATCACAAGGCATATGCTGCAAAAACAAGTTAGACGTCCTCTAATTGTTGTTGCAAGTTTTTACGTGGCTGCTATAGGTTTCTAGCAAGAACGTTTCTTACCTACGCCAAAACCACAAGGTGATATGCCAATTTCTATTTACCCTTCATAAGGACCCTTTTCATCGAATCTGATCCGACTAAAGTGGGAGAGACAGACACCCGCTAGCCACCTTATGCAACTAGTGCATGTCAGTCGGTGGAACCAGTCTCACGTAAGAGTATGTGTAAGGTCGGTCCGGGCCGCTTCATCCCACGATGCCGCCGAATCAAGATAAGACTAGTAACGGCAAGTAAATTGACAAAATCAACGCCCACAACTGCTTTGTGTTCTACTCGTGCATAGAAACTACGCATAGACCTAGCTCATGATGTCACTGTTGGGGAACGTAGCATAAATTCAAAATTTTCTATGCATCACCAAGATCAATCTATGGAGTAATCTAGCAACGAGGGGAAGGAGAGTGCATCTACATACCCTTGTAGATCGCTAAGCGGAAGCGTTCAAGTGAATGGGGTTGATGGAGTCGTACTCGTCCTGATCCAAATCACCGATGATCCTAGTGCCGAACGGACGACACCTCCGTGTTCAACACACGTACAACCCGGTGACGTCTCCTACGCCTTGATCCAGCAAGGGGAGAAGGAGAGGTTGGGGAAGACTCCATCCAGCAGCAGCACGACGGCGTGGTGGTGGTGGAGGAGCGTGGTACTCCAGCAGGGCTTCGCCAAGCACCGCAAGAGACGAGGAGGGAGAGGGGTAGGGCTGCGTCAAGAAGGAGATGTTGTCGTGTGTATGGCAACCCAAAACCCCCACTATATATAGGGGAAAGGGAGGGGCTGCGCCCCCACCTAGGTTTCCACCCCTAGGGGTGGCGGCCAGCCCTAGATCCCATCTAGGGGGCGGCCAAGGGGGGAGAGAGGGGGGGCGCACCACTAGGTGGGCCTTAGGCCCATCTGAGCCTAGGGTTTCCCCCTTTTCCCTTCTCTCTTCGCCTTGGGCCCTGGTGGGGGGGCGCACCAGCCCACCTGGGGCTGGTCCCCCTTCACACTTGGCCCACGCAGCCCTCTGGGGCAGGTGGCCCCACCTGATGGACCCCCGGGACCCTCCCGGTGGTCCCGGTACGTTACCGATAGCACCTGAAAATTTTCTGGTGACCAAAACAGGACCTCCCATATATAAATCTTTACCTCCGGACCATTCCGGAACTCCTCGTGATGTCTAGGATCTCATCCGGGACTCCGAACAACATTCGGTAACCACGTATATCTATTCCCTATAACCCTAGCGTCATCGAACCTTAAGTGTGTAGACCCTACGGGTTCGGGAACCATGCAGACATGACCGAGACAACTCTCCGGTCAATAACCAACAGCGGGATCTGGATACCCATGTTGGCTCCCACATGTTCCACGATGATCTCATCGGATGAACCACGATGTCAAGGACTTAATCAATCCCGTATTCAACTCCCTTTGTCTAGCGGTATTGTACTTGCTCGAGATTTGATCGTCGGTATCCCGATATCTTGTTCAATCTCGTTACCAGCAAGTCTCTTTACTCGTTCCGTAACACATCATCCCGTGATCAACTCCTTGGTCACATTGTGCACATTATGATGATGTCCTACCGAGTGGGCCTAGAGATACCTCTCCGTTTACACGGAGTGACAAATCCCAGTCTCGATTCGTGCCAACCCAACAGACACTTTCGGAGATACCTGTAGTGTACCTTTATAGCCACCCAGTTACGTTGTGACATTTGGCACACCCAAAGCACTCCTACGGTATCCGGGAGTTGCACAATCTCATGGTCTAAGGAAATGATACTTGACATTAGAAAAGCTTTAGCATACGAACTACACGATCTTTGTGCTAGGCTTAGGATTGGGTCTTGTCCATCACATCATTCTCCTAATGATGTGATCCCGTTATCAACGACATCCAATGTCCATGGTCAGGAAACCGTAACCATCTATTGATCAACGAGCTAGTCAACTAGAGGCTTAATAGGGACATGGTGTTGTCTATGTATCCACACATGTATCTGAGTTTCCTATCAATACAATTCTAGCATGGATAATAAACGATTATCATGAACAAGGAAATATAATAATAACGAATTTATTATTGCCTCTAGGGCATATTTCCAACAAATACCGCTACGTATTTGTCATCCCTCACAACCCCTCTACACTCAATTCCATCGATCTCAAAAGTGAAATTGTGATGAACAGAGCAAGAGTTTTGGCATGGTGCAAATGCGGTAGTGATCTCCCATGGCAAGAATTGAAGGGAGAAAATAATTCAAGCGTGTTTGGGGGAGACATCAAAACATATTTGCCATGGTGAAAAAATGTTGGTGGTTTGGCAAGTAAAACAAATCAAGCCTGGGGGGATTGCCATGACAATTGTCATATATTTGCCATGGTATTGCAGTAAAAAAACGAGAGTAGGTGGTGGTATTTGGCAGCATAGAGGGATTCGCACAATGAAAACAAAATCTCAGGAAAAAGCATATATTTGCCCATCCACCATCAAGCATACACCCCACCCCCACCTGTGTAGCAAGACACACGTAGCAAAAGATAAAAATTTAAAAAGGAAAACAAGAAAAAAATGTGTGAAATCGCCATGGGGATAAAACAACAAAAGGTGATTGATGCAATTTAGTTAGTTTAAACAACATGAAGGGCACACATATTCATGGTAACGTAAGCAAAGTTGCCATTAATATGTGCTTGAATTTGCAATGTGAATAATGATAGAGCATAATGAAATACTCCCTAGTTTGTGATTTAAAATTTGCCATGGTAACATAAGAAAAGTTGCCAGTAGTACGTGTTTGAATTAGCCATGTGGAATAATGATAGAGCATAAGGAGATACTCCCTGGTTTGTAATTTAAAAATTGCCATTATAATGTAAGCAAAGTTGCCACGAGTATGTATTTGAATTTGCAATGTTAGCATGACAAAAAATGGCAAATTTGACATGTGGTCATACCTGAGGTGTTTGCCCCTAATAAGAAGATAGTTTCTACCAATTTGTTATGTATAAAATTGCCATCCACATATAATTGAAATTGCCATGAGATATGAACACGTAACACGTGATTTTTGGTGGCGTGTGTGTAACATCCCAAATTTTCAATTTGGAATGTTATACATAGATCATTCATGCATATCATATCTTATTGCGTTTCGTTCCTCGATCCTCGAAAACCTAAGCAACTCAAGGACCCTCGGAGAGAGTTGGGGTTTTCTTTGTTTTCATATTTGAATTTTATCAAATATTGAAACGAGGATTTTGGTTTTAATTATTTTTCTCTCCGAAAATATTTCATATTAAAATACTCCATATGAGAGGAGATAACTGACTTCTCCAAAATAAATAAAATATTGAAGGAAAAATATTAAAATCAAATATTCGATTTTATCCGGAGTTTATTGCTATTTTATTTGAATTAGAAAAATTGCATGTTTTTCAAAGTTGCATTTTAGGGCCAAGAAAATGTTCATCTTGTTCTAAATATTTTATTTAGACGGTGTAAATTTGTTTTGGTATTTTTAGATTTTTATTTTATTTTCTAGGATTTATTTAGTTCCGGCGAAATTATTATTTTAAAAAAAAAAGAAACTCCCGCCCGACCGCACTGGGCCGAGGCCCAGCCGCTCAGCCGCGCGCCTCCCCGCACCGGCTCGGGAGAGGACTCCCGAGCAGCGCCACCGCCGCCGCCAGGACGTGTCCGTCCTGGACACGCCGCCACCCCGCCCCTTCCCCAAGCCGC
>NC_041392.1:544002362-544034519 GCF_002162155.2 Triticum dicoccoides | reverse complement strand
CACACCCCCCTCTTAAAGCCGACCCCCTCTTGAGCCCTGAAGCCATGCCGCCGCCACCGCAAGCCGCCTGTCCCGCCGCCTTGCGCCACGCGTCGCCGCCACCGCTGCCCCACGCCGCCCCGTGCCACCCACCGCCGCAGCCCTGCCTCGCCGGACCTCGCCGGATGTATAAGCGCCGTTCGGTTTTTTTTAAAGAAAAAGGTTTGGTTTTTTTGTTAGAAAACCCTAGTCTTTTTGGATAGATCGGTTCGCCGGTTTTTCTCGGTTTAGTTTATTTAGCGGATGTTCGTCCGTACGTTCGTTTTAACGAACGGCTTTCGCTCGTTAGTTACAGACAACGAACGTTCATTCGTTAGCCTGTTCTTCAGTTTTCTTTTTCTCGGATTTTTCCGCGATTATTTCCGATCGCGATTTCTGATCCGATTTTCGTTTCAGTATATCTTTTCGCTCATTTGTTGGAATCAGGCGATTCAAGCGCCTAGATCTTCGTCTCGAAACCCTCTTTCTGTTTAATCAACTTGAACAAGATTTTGGTACTGTAAAATTTGACCTTAGTCCAGATTAGTAAACGGATCTTGTTTCTTTTGCGGTTTGAGTTTCGTTGCTCCATTTGATTTGAATCTTTTCGCAAACCGGAGTTC
Organism: Triticum dicoccoides; assembly: GCF_002162155.2. NCBI lineage: Eukaryota > Viridiplantae > Streptophyta > Magnoliopsida > Poales > Poaceae > Triticum > Triticum dicoccoides. The sequence continues at coordinate 544,033,878 of NC_041392.1, read as the reverse complement.
TTAAGTTGAACTTTCTGGTTAGATCTTCTTATTTGAGTTTTACCCGTGTTTCTTTGCTTGATTGCTTATGTATGCTATTGTTTGTTTGTGATAGAACACCCGAAGTGCGAAGCGTGCTACTACAAGTCCCTAGGTTTTGCGGATTATCAGCAAGGCAAGTAACACTTTGATCACCCTTTATCACCCAGTTTTTATGCATTAGTTCCAATCCTCAAACATTACATGATTAGGATGTGATTAACATGTGGGTTGGGAAGTAGTTGATGAGGTAGAACCTATTGCCCTATTATATTTCAAACCCTGGGAGTTACTTCTACGTATTGCTTATATTGGTATGCTATGCTCGTAGACGTGGTTTGGGTGAGTGAAATACATGACAGATGTGAGATTGTTAATTGATGGTTCAACTTAAGGTGGCAACTTGAATACACATTTGGGTGGATTGTTTGTTGGGCACCGGGAGAACCCAGTGTTGTCCTAGGATATCCCGGAGTACCCGTGTGATAATCCTATGGTCCTCCACCCAGGCTCAAAGGGAACTGAGATATTTTCATGCTAGAAACTTCCGTGTGCAGCCAAAAGCTATTATGGGCTCTAGCATAGTTGAGTAAGTTGTGTGAAGCTCTCGAAGAGGTGGATCAGCAGGTAGAGGGATGTAGGTTGGTATGGTCTGCCCGGAGTAAGGAGTTAATGCTTCTGAAAGACTGTGTCTCGATCATCCGTTTCTCAAACACCCTGTAGTGCGAGAAATCCAACGGAGGAGATCGGGTCTTGTGGGGAAAAGTGCGCAAACCTCTGCAGAGTGTATAAACTAATCATGGTTAGCCGTGTCCCCGGTTATGGACATCTTGAGTATCTAGTACTTGGAGTATCATAAGTATCTCATCACTATCAAATAATATTGTTGGGTTGTTAACCACTTTAATTGGGATTGAGTTGGAGGAACATTCTCAATGATGTTTCAACTACCATGATAGTTAAATAAAATCTATTCCTTTGTTGTAGGGAAAAATTGGCTTTTCGCAAAAACTATAACCATAGAGCTTTCCACCAGCCAAATATGCATGTAGTGATAGCATTATTCTGTTCTTGCTCTATTGTGTTATTATGCCAGCATATTCCATGTGCTGACCCATTTTCGGGCTGCAACGTATTATGTTGCAGACTTTTCAGATGAGGAGTAAGGTACGTTAGGTCGTTGCCGTGCAGCTCGGCTATGCCGTTGGAGTTGATGGACTCACTTATCTTCCAAGCCTTTCGCTGTTATTGTATTAGATGGCCTTAAGCCATATTTATTGTAATAAGTTCTCTTTTGAGACATTCGATGTAATAAGTGTGTGATTGCTACTCTGGTATAAATCCTCGAGTACTGTGTGTGTCAGCATTACCGATCTAGGGATGACACTGAAGCACAGAGACTTGACCGTTTGAGGTCGGGTCGCTACAAGATGGTATCAGAGCACACGCTGAGTGTAGGACACGACCACTAAGCTAAAGCCCTAGATCACTATTCTCTTCTCATTTCTGACTCCTCTCCATTTTCTACTCTTTAGGATGGCGGACGCAAGGAACAAGTTTGCACAACCGGATGAAGAAGCACCTTTTGGACGACACTTGAAGGAAGTCACTAGGTACCTGAACATTGGAATACCAAGCTTCACCGGGACTTACAACGCCACATTATCAGAAGAGGAGCGATGGATGATTCAAGTTCAAGTTCTAGGAAGGACAATCGCGCCAGTCACTAAACCCATAGAATTTTCCTTCGATGCACCAACCTGGAGTCTAGGAAAGAGCATGGCAGCTCACATCACCATGGGACACATTGGAGAAGTTTATCATAAGGAGCTTAAGGATACTATCTATCAGATTTGTGGGTGCCAAGATGAGCAATGGGAGATGATCGGCACCAGGAAGGATAGATCAATCGCCGCTTTCATACAGGAGCTAAACTAGCACATTCGTCGCTAGGAGAACCAGATGTGCGCAGGCATGATAGATCTTAAGAAGGCGATGACAAGGATCACGGAACTGGAAGAAGAACTTAAGGCTACACGTGAAGATTATGAGGAGGAAATCGTCGTACTAGTGGAGAAGAATGACGATCTGGAAAGGAAGTTACACTACAAAAAAATACACTTCCGTGATGATACGTGTTTGTCACAGTAGGTCGCTTTTTTTGTCATGCATGTACATCCATGACAAATTTATGACAGAATCAAGATAGTCATACCTGTGCTGTCGTAGAAGTGTTCCATGAAATTACCAAAATTATCATCACGGAAGTGTCCACTTCCATGACGATAAATCGCGCGTCGCAGAAGTGCTTTTGTCAAGGGTGACCGACACGTGGCATCCACCGTAACGGAACGCCGTTAAGCTAGCGGGTCGGGTTTTGGATCCGATAACCCGTTAACAGCCCCGACCAATGGGAAATTTCCATGTGTAAAATTCTTATTGGCCGGACGAAACACGTGTCAGCTTGTCAGTGGGTCAGATAGGCGTCTATGATACGTCGACACGTGGCACGGCCCAACAGAGGCCCATTCCTGTGTAAAGGCCGGCCCATTTGACTTGGTCAAAAGCTGGCGGGCCGGTCCATGGAAAGCCTGTTAACGGCCTGTTCGAATATAGCCCATTTATAGCCTGCTAACCCAAGGCCCGTTACGCCCTATCCGAATTAGGCCCAGTAGCGTCATCTGGGCCATCCAATATGATTCCAGCCCGTTTTCACTTCTGGCCCATGTATGGCCCATGACGTCTTTCGGCCATATGAGGCCCTATGTAACTCTTAGCCTATTAACGGCCCGTGGTGAAACTGGCCCGTAATGAACAGTGTATCACTTTACACCCGTTAACGGCCCGTAGTGAAACTGGCCCGTGATGAACAGTGTATCACTTTATACCCATTAACGGCCCGTTATACCGTTGGGCCGTTTTCAACCCATGTTATCTTCCGGCCTTCTTCAGAGCCCATTTATTCTTGGGCTCATTTCCAGCATTCATTTACTTACGGCCTGTTACTGTCATTTTCTGCTTGTGGGCCAAATTCAGCCCGTGGTTACAGTCGGCTCGTTTGTGGTCCGTTAATACGTTGGGCCATTTTCATAGCGTCATCAAATACGGCCTATTAACGATGGCCCGTTATGGTCGGCCCATGAACGGACGATTCCAACTCTAGCCCATTTACGGCCAGAATGCGGTCTGTTCGGGCCAAGTTTGGCCAATCAATCATACGGCCCGTATAAGGCCCATTGATGATACGGCCCATAGAAGGCCCATTGATGATACGGCCCGTAGAAGGCCCACTGCTTCTACGGCCCGTAGAAGGCCCACAGTTTCTACGGCCCGTAGGAGGCCCAGTGTCACTACAGTAAATATTAGCCCATGGTTATTGTGGCCTAGTTTTAAAAAATAGGTTATTGCAGCCACTAGCAAACCGTAGAAAAAGAACTGCACTGACTACAAGCAAACAAATAAACAAGACAACAAGGAAATAAATAAGCAAGCAACTTACACTAGGCTATCACGGCTATTACACATATTACATCCACTGGGCATCAAAGTTCGCCACCAGTGCAAATATAGGGAACACGACAGCATATAAACGCCGCAGCAAAACAAGTCCAGAACTGAAACCACTTTAGAAGAGCTCAAGAAACAATATCATGGGTACCCATAATGCTGGCAAGATGCTTAGCAAGCTTATTAACTTTCTCTTGTTTGGCGCTTAGGTCCTCCAGCGCTTGCTGTTGCACCAGAAAGTATGCATCTGAATTCTGCAGGGACTTCCTCAGTCCTTCAGCTTCCTGTCGCATAACATATGATCGATGTCTTTCAACTTGAAGTTGAGACTCAAGAAGCCGAACTGATTCAGGCAACGAGTTCGAAGAGCTGGTGCCAGCAGTGGTAGCTAGTAACTCGAACACTACATCAAGACAGGACTTTGGGGTTGTCTTAGTGTCTTCAATATAGTTTTTATCAGCTTTCTTGGCTACCAACAGGGATGTCTCACTATCTTGAACCATATCTGCATTACTTCCTTTACCATTGCATAACAGGGTACTCTTCTCCAATATTTTATCTGCGTTCTAAAAGAGAAACAAACAAACACATCTCAGGTTTACCAGTTCAGTAGTAAGGTGGACATGATAACAGCATGGAACAAACATATATCTATGTAGTATGGTCACTGTATGGTCTATATCATTCTAGTTTATGTTGCCAAATCAAGATAGATACAGTTCGAATCATATCTATTTAAGACAAAGCAGCATAGACAAAATATAAGTGTGGGAAACCATGCAGCAATAACAACACTTGTAATGTGCATGGCATGAGAACATAACTGTTTATTCAATTGAAACTGAAATCAACATAGAGCAAGTTACAACAGCAAACAGCCAAACATGTTGAAGAAACAGGTTTAAAACATACCTGTTGCGCCATTGGAGTTTCAATTGCATCCTTCAAATTTGAAATTAGTTGGTATCAGTAAATACAGTGATGCAAGAGCAAAGTAGTATGAACCATAGCTACGGAACCTGAGCTGAGAACAATTCTTCTTCTGCTTTAAGCGTTGACTTCGGGTTCGGAGTGGTGGTCCTCGTGATTTGGGCACTGCAGTTGCCTTACTAACTGCTCGTGTTTGGGTGCTCTGTGGGGGAGACGGTGCTGTGTCAACGGGAACTAGGTGTCTATCTGCTGGGATTGGGGTTAGAAGGGGTGTAGCTGGTTCTTTGTCCAACTGGGTAGGGGTACAATCTGCATGAGTGTGGGTTATGTGTGGTGGGGCTGGTTCTTGGGCAAGTACAACCGTGGTTCTTCCTGCATCGACAGGTAGCACGATCTTTTCTGAAGACCGTGTTTTTACTCCCACAGATACTGCCATCACTCCCTCCAATTGAAATGGCTGATAAACAAGAAAAGTAATTGAATGTACAGACATTGTAAGATAGACATGTGCAATGGATAGTAGGGAAGAAAACAGGGCATGAAATAATTCACATTTATGTTGTCTAAGCAAACAGAATAGCAAGACATAATTTCACATATATGATGGCTAATTAAACAGGATAGCATGACACAATTTCACATGTATGATGGCTAACTAAACATGATAGAATGACATACTTCAAAATATGATGACTATGTAAACAGGATGACATGATACAACTATACGATGTGTCTATTAAAGTGGTTGGCATGCCATAAATCACAAACATGCCGTCGATGGAAACATGATGGCATGATATAATTCATGGATAGAATGACATAATTTAAATATGATGACTATGTAAACAGGATGAGATGATATAACTATATTATGTCTTTAGAAAACGGGTTGGCATGCCATAATTCAGATACATGCTGTCTATGTAAACATCATAGCATGGCATAATTCAAATATATGATTTATATACTAAGGAAGTGAGCAGAGGGCAATCGCATATATGATGTGTCAACTAAGGAGATGGCATTCAATATTGTGTATATGATGTAAAAACTAAGCATTGCAATACAACATATGCATTATATGAGTAATATAACCCTGCCAAGTTTGAGCATACACCTCAGGGGGATAATAGGACTGGTCATCTGCCTCTGAATCCTCCTCTGAAGAGCTATCTGTAACCAGCAAGATATCTGCTTCAGCAGGTAGCATTGTCTGCTCTGAAGACCTTGTTTTCACTCCAGATTTCTCCATCACCAATTCAAATGGCTGATGCACAGGAAGAGCAGTTGAATATACAAACATTGTCGACAAAAGCAATGAGAAATACAAAAAAGGATGGCATGATATAATTCACATATATGACGCTTGCCTAAACAACATGGCATTGCATAATTCACATACATAATGCCTTGCAACAAGATAACATTGCATAATTCACATATATAATGTCTTGCAACAAGATGGCATTGCATAATTCACATATATGGTAACTAGACACTAAACAAGTGGCATTCACACAAAGCATGTCTAAACTAAGCAAATGACATAGCAATGCAAGATACCATACGCACGATATGAGCAACATAACCCTGCCAAGTTAGGGCATGCACCTCGGGGGGGGGGGGGAATATGACTGGTCATCTGTCTCTGAATCCTCCTCTAAGGAGCTATCGGTAACCAGCAAGACATGCGCTTCGTCAGATAGCATTGTCTGCTCTGAAGACCTTGTTTCCACTCCAGATTTTCCATGACCGTGCCAAATGGCTGATGCACAGGAAGAGTAATTGAATGTACTAAAATTGTTGACAAATTTAACACGTAATAAAAAAATGATGGCATGATATAATTCACATATAAGATGACTGGCTAACCAGGGTGGCATTGCAAAATTCACATATATGATGCCTGGCTAGACAAGATGGCATTGCATGATTCACATATACGATAAAGAAACTAAACAGATGGCATTGACACAAAGCATGTCTAAACTAAGCAGATGACATCTTTAATGTATACAGTAAGCAATGCAAGGCACCATATGCATGATATTACCAACATCAGCATGCCAAGTTAGAGCGAAGACCTCATGGGGTAAATAGGAGTGGTCTTCTCCTTCTGAATCCCCCTCATAACAGTTATCTTCCTCTTGATTACGATCCGAAATGGGTGGAGGGGGGGGGGCTGCCTTTGCGACCACCATGGAACGACGTTTGCATGAAATTTTATTGCCACGCAAGGCTCGTCTCTTTTGCTCTACATGATCAGTTCCATTGTGTACAATAACTGGCATGCATATGAATAAAACATAGTGAGATTATGTAAGGAGTGCATGCACAAATCCAAAGTGATGGTAGCAAACTGTGGATAGACCCAAAACCAATGATAGCAGGCAGATAATAGCTTTAGTTAAAAAATATAGATAATGGCTCCTTTAATGTTTGTTTGCACCCAACATGAAACTCATAGTAGACACCGAAGATTAACCAGATAGTAGACAGATAGTACTGATTGCTGCCCCAATATGTACCCCACAACCATTTAAAAAATCAAGTTTCAGCATTAGTTTGGAACTGACTCGGAGTCTAATAGGTGAATAAGACGATAATGTAGCATGTCATCATATTAAGCGACGCATAACGTAAGCAGACACGGAAGAGTGCGACCTCTCTTGCAGACCCGTGTAGTCCTCAAGGTCATCTTCTCAGTTGATGATGGTAATGCAGTTGCCGTGGCTGCCGGCGGCGGGGAAGAAGATCTGAGGTGGCGAAAGACAGTCTGGAGAGCGGATCCCTGCTGTGGTGAACCCTTCCGTCATTGGAGCAGCTGAGCTGGGGTGGAACACAGTGCCACAGGAGCAGGACAAACCACACAAGGTTTTCTTTGACACATATCTATAACAGAAGTAATTGAGTAAGGGCTTGTTTGAATTTGAGGATTCTTACAATGCAGGGATAGGAAATAGACAGGAATAGGATAGGAATGCACGTGCAAAACAGAGAATTTAAAAACACAGGCTTTCTACCAATCTGGGTGTTTGATTCACAACAATTGGAAGATCACAGGATGCAAAAAAGCATGGTGAGATTAAGTCAAACCACAAGAAAATGTACGGTTATAATGCTATTATGCTACTATCTCTTAGTCTTGTGCTTGATGAATAGGAATATGAAAAGGAGGAGAAGTGGAAATTATAATTCCTACGGTTTTTCTTTCAAGGAGACACTAAAGGAAGAAATCCTACAGTTTTCCTTTGCTCCATTCCTTTGCACCAAATTCATGAAAAGTAGTACCATAGGAAACTTTCCAATTCCGATGTTTTTCATTCACTTTTCCTTTCAAGCACTGGCGATTCTAGTTGGCAGGCTTGAGCAAGGAAAATCCTACACTAAAAAAAATGTTTTTGTGCTACTTCTATTACTTTGGACCCAGGCCACTGCCATACTAGCTCAACTCCGAGGCCCATCGACAAATGCACAGCTGAAACACGCAGAGATAAATAATGATGGCGTTCAAGAGAGTCCATCACGGATAGCTAAGTTGCCTGGTACCTCACTGCTTGTCATATAGTAGGATAAAATAATCGTATTTCCCGTTACTACGAGTGCTCAGTGGACAATATATATAACATGTAGAGTAAAAAAGAGATGCAACAAGTGTAGAACCTCTTTGGCGAAGCCATGTCGATCTCAGCGTGATTGGGTTGGCCGGTGAGGATGCTCCGGCTGACTTGACTGTCGGAGGAGGGGAAGAAGATCTTAGGCGTCTGGAGATGGAGCCCGAGGTACTGCTCCACTGTGATGGAGGGTTTCGTCGTTGGAGCAGCTCCAGTGAGTTGTACGATGCCGAGGCTGAAGCAGGACAAGAGAGACAACGAACAACGTTAACCTGAGTGGAATTCTAATAGCATCTCCAATACATGACATAAAATACATAACCACAAAGTGCTAGATGTAAAATACATCAGCCGCTCATCTTTGAACTTAACTGTCGAAACTGAACTTAACTGTCGAAACTGAATTTTGCTGTCGAAACTGAATTTTGCTGTCGAAACTGAACACACTAGCAAGGTGAGGCTACACGTCGGTCGACTGACTTTTTCATCTCTGGTCAGTCAATTTTGCAGCCGTTGGATACGAAATCAAGGGCATGCGGTTCATCTTCAACCTCCACCCCCTAAGCCGGCCAAATAGCAGCCCCCCGCCGCCCGCGGCCGGCGGTGCGCCGCCCCGCCCGCCCTGAAAACACTCCCCACCGCCGGTCCGCCGCCGCCCTGGCCATCCCTCTAGGCCACCCCGTGCCGAGCTTTTTCTCCAGCGATCCCCACGCCACCGCCCCGCCAACGCCCCGCCACCGCCGGCGACCACCGCCCCCATCCTGAACCCTAAGATAGATAGTGGGGTATCTCTCCGGCGAGCCCCCCTCCCTTCTGCGGCTGGTTCTTCCTTCACCCCGGCGAGCCCCCCCACCACCTGAAAATCGACTGACCCAAAATTCGATTCAGTCGACTGAAGTGTAGCTAAATCGGAGCAACATCGCAAGCAAGAGCAAGAGCGAGAGCAGCAGCACGAGCAAGAGCAATAGCAAGAGCAGACCAGGCAGGGGACCGAGAGCAAGAGCAGAGCAGCAGCGCGAGCGAGAGCTAAAGCAGCAGCAGGTCCTACTGATGTGGACGTCTGTAACACCCTCGATGCGACTATATCTCCCACGTGTCGAGGCACGACTTAGAGGCATAATCACATTGAAGGCATATGTCGCAAGTTAGGCAATCTTCACAACATCCCATGTAATATAGATAATAAAAGGGGAGATAACATAGTTGGCTTACACTCGCCACGTTAATCAAGTACATAAATAACATTACATCATCCAAACACTCATGGCCCGACTACGGCGCCAAAAATAAAAGATAACCCAACATGCGACACGGTCCCGATCACCCCCAACTAGGCACCACTACTGATCACCAGGAAAGGAAACATAGTATCGTTGAGAGTCCTCATCGAACTCCCACTTGAGCTCAAGCGTGTCACCTGGAGCGGAATCATCAGGCCCTGCATCTGGTGTAATAGTAATCTGTGAGCCACAAGGACTCAGCAATCTCGCACCCTCGCGATCAAGACTATTTAAGCTTATAGGTAAGGCAAGGTAAATATGTGGAGCTGCAGCAAGCGACTAGCAAAAATGGTGGCTATCCTGTTCGCAAAAGAGAGCGAGAAGAGGAGGCAAAGCGCGAGCGAGAAACTAGAGGGCAACCTGCGCAAACATTACTCCAACACCGTGTCCACTTCCCGGACTCCGCAAAGAAGAGGCCATCACGGTAACACACTCAGTTGATTCATTTTAATTAAGTTAAGGTTCAAGTTATCTACAACCGGACATTAACAAATTCCCATCTGCCAATAACCGCGGGCACGGCTTTCGAAAGTTCAAATCCCTACAGGGGAGTCCCAACTTAGCCCATGACAAGCTCTCATGGTCAATGAAGGAATAGACCTCCTCCCGAGACGTTCCGATCAGACTCGGTATCTCGGTTCTTCAAGACACTTCGATAGGTTAAAACAAGACCAGCAACACCGCCCGAATGTGCCGACAAATCCCGATAGGAGCTGCACATATCTCTTTCTCAGGACACACTCAGATTGTCCTAGGTATGGGTAGGCCAGCCCAGAGTTGCCCCTGGTGGCCACCGGCAGCTGACAGGTGGACCAACACTCAGAGGAGCACTGGCCCGGGGGGTTTAAAATAAGATGACCCTCGGGCTCCAGAAACCCAAGGGAAAAGAGGCTAGGTGGCAAATGGTAAAACCAAGGTTGGGCATTGCTGGAAAAGCTTTAATCAAGGCGAACTATCAAGGGGTTCCCATTATAACCTAACCGCGTAAGGAACGCAAAATCCGGGAACATAACACCGATATGACGGAAACTAGGGCGGCAAGAGTGGAACAAAACACTAGGCGAGAGGCCGAGCCTTCCACCCTTTACCAAGTATATAGATGCATTAAGATAACAAGATAATATAATGATATCCCAACAAGTAAATAAATGTTCCAACAAGGAACGGTCTCCAATCTTCACCTGCAACTAGCAACGCTATAAGAGGGGCTGAGCAAAGCGGTAACATAGCCAATCAACGGTTTGCTAGGACATGGTGGGTTAGATGTTTGACATGGCAATTTGGGAGGCTTGAAAGCAAGTGGTAGGCATCGTAGCATTGGCATAGCAAAAGAGCGAGCATCTAGCAAAGCAAAGATAGTAGTGATTTCGAGGGTATGATCATCTTGCCTGCAAAGTTGTCAGAGTTGACTGGATCCTCGAAAGCAAATTCAACGGGCTCCTCGTTAGCGAACTCGTCTCCTGGCTCTACCCAAACAAGACAAACAAGCAAACGGAACACAATCAACCACGTGCAAAGCTCAAACAATATGATGCAAGGATGGTATGCTATGCGGGATGCCATGCGGGATGCATATGCAAGATTTGACAGGGAATGCAAGAATCTGGCCTCAACTTGGGAATCCAAGTGTGCCACTGGAAAGATGAGATGAAATCGCTTGAAAACGATAAAAAGAACGCCGGAATCGGAGTTACGGTTTGGAAATGGCAAGCGATTCAAATATGACCACGTTCTGCGATTTACAGCAAGTAGTCATCTAAATGCAATGAGATGAACATGCTACAGCATTCAAACATCACAACAAAATACATGGCAGGGATGAATTCATGATTCTTAACAAAAGTCTAGCACTGAGCTACGGCCAATTCATCCGTTAACAGGTTCAAACAAGCATGGCAAAAATGCATATGGTAAATAGATTTCAGACTTAGTGAAATTAACACTTGTCTGGAATTTCAGATCAGTAGCACACTTCGGAGCAACAAAACTATATGCTACAGGACCCGAACATGGCAAAGTAAAGCATGGCAGGGAGCTACTCAAAGAGTTTAACAAAAGTCCCTTAGTGACCTTGAGCCAAAAGGGATCAGAAAATACAATTGCAAGCATGTGAACATGGCAAAAACATAATCAGTTCTCAGACTTAGTGAAAACTGGAGCATGCTGAAACAGATATCAAGTAGGCATGTTTACGAGCTCGATGCATTCACTACGGGGCAAGTCATGACAAGCTAAGCATACACCCATCAAGAATACACAAAATGCAAGCTAGACATGGCAAGAACAATAGCATAGCATGCACGGATCAACTACAACATCCTCGGCAAAATCGCTAACAAGTAGACAATCTGCCCAGATTCACGAAGTAGCGAAAGTAGAGCTCGATTGACTCAAGCTAGGGTGCTCCATAATTGCAAACAAAGATATGGATGGATAGAGCACTACAAGATTAACAAAACATCCATACCGATCATCCTCAAAAGAGGCACGGATCACTAGGAAACAACATGAACATATGGCCATATGAGATAAACAGCTCAAGGACTTAGTGGAAATGCTAAGTCCCTGAAATCAGCATTACCAAGTGCCTCACTTTGCAAGCTTGTGCTAGTCACCACACACATCACAAAAATACATGGGTTGCACCTCTGGAAAGATGGCAAAACCCTTAACAAAACATATGTAGAGCTCATGGGCATACCATGCACACAATAATCATGGAAAAAATGACAAATAGCTAAATGGAGGAGCAGATCTGACAATTATCTCAAGTAGCCCTCTTCTAACAGCATTTCGGGCATCAATATGAACTCAAATAAAAATGATGCAATGAGATGAAATGATATGCTCTTTGAGGCAAACATTTTGATATGCTATATGCGCGAAATGGAGCTACAGATGCAAAGTTACAGCACGATGAACAAGGGCATATGAACTAGGATTTCAGGACAAAAAGTCAACCGCGAGTTTAGATCTCAGATCTGGCACGCTTCCTGAGGTCGCCGGAACAGTGCACCGGAGCTTCGAGCTCGCTGGAGCTGCTGGACCTCGCCGGAGGAAGGAGCCGGCGAGGGGGAGGGACTTGGCGCGCGGTGGAGGAGGCCGGACGGCACGCGCACGGCGAGGCGGCGGCGGGCTCGGTCGCCGGACTTGGAGCGGCGCCAGAGGAGGAGTTCGCCGGCGCGGGCGACGCGGTGGCAACGAGGCAGGCCGGCGCGGTTGGCCGGGCGCGGGGAAGAAGCCGGCGGCGGGGCGCGGCGCCTCTGGCCCAGGCGGGAGCGGCGGAGGGCTGGCTTCGGGCCGGGACGAGCCGACGGCGGGAGGAGGCCGGCGTGCCATGTGGCGTTGCGTGGTTGGCGGCGGCGGATCAGGCGGACGTGTTCGGCCCGATTCGGACACGTCCGGCGGCGAGGGGATCTTTTTTTAGGGTTTAGAGAGAGGGGATCCGAGATTTGGAATGGGAGAGGTATATATAGGCATAGAGGGAGCTAGGAGTGTCCAAATGAGGTGCAGTTTTCGGCCACGCGATCGTGATCGAACGCTCTAGATGATGGAGAGGGTTTTGGGCCAACTTGGAGGGGTGTTGGGCTACAACACACACGAGGCCTTTTCGGTCCCTCGGTTAACCGTTGGAGTATCAAACGAAGTCCAAATGATACGAAACTTGACAGACGGTCTACCGGTAGTAAACCAAGGCCGCTTGGCAAGTCTCGGTCCAATCCAGAAATGTTTAATCCCCACACACGAAAGAAAGGTAGAAATGACCACCGGAGGAAAACGAAGCGCCGGAATGCAAAACAGACAACGGGGACAAAGCTCGAATGCATGAGATGAACATGTATGCAAATGCAATGCACATGATGACATGATATGAGATGCATGACAATGACAACAATACACGGAGACAAAAACCCGAACCCGAGAAAATAAAATAACTTAAGGCCGGAAACGGCAAGAGTTGAATTACATATTGGGTAAATCATATCCGGGGTGTTACAACGTCGCCGCCGAGGGAGCGACGACGTGGAGGAAGTAGCCGGCGACGCCGCTGTGGATGGAGCTGCGCCGTGTCGGCTCGGGATCGAGCGCCGGCAGCACCATGAGATCGAATCAAGAAGAAAATGCGGTGATTAGTGTACAACCTCTTTGGTGGCGCCGATTAGGCCGCAGCTTCATCCGAGGAAACGGTGATGATGATGCTCTTCCGGTGGTGCAGGTGAAGACGAAGGTGTGGGAATGGAGGTGGCATGAAAGACGAGGGGAACGTCGGGGTAGCTCCTTGGAGGTGGAGGACGGGGTGGCTGAACCGGCGGGACGATTAGGCCACAGCTTCACCCGAGAAAACGGTGACGATGATGCTCTTTCGGTGGTGCAGGTGAAGACGGCGGTGTGGGAATGGAGGTGGCGCAAAAGACGAGGGGAACGTCGGGGCAGCTCCTTGGAGGTGGAGGACGGGGTGGCTGAACCGATGGGACGATGAGATCGACGACGGATCCTCATCCGGTACGGTGGATGAGGGACGTCGAGGTGTTGCTATGGACGACGTCGTCGGGGAAGAGGCTCCGGCTGGGTGACGGACGGAGCAGGGTGTGGGGTTTCGTCGCGGGTTTTCGCGGCCTCAGTGTACGAATGGGTGGGTGGATGGGATGGCAGTGGGGAACAATGGCTTAGAGACGCGCTTGTCTGAAATGTGGGGTAAGTTATGAAAGTACCCCCACCGATTTGAGGCGGTTCTTTCGGTTCAAGGGTACCATGGGCATTTCGCGTGTCTGGATTTCATAGGAGGTGGAACTTTTCACGCGCGTTGTAATTTCGGAATAGCAAGGCGCGGGTTGACATGGAGGGAGTTGTCGGAGCACAACGAGACAAAGATATATCTTAAATATTTCGGGCTAACAAGGCGCGGGTTGAAGAGGCGGGAGTTTCGTAGCACGATAGACAGAGACGCTAGCTTGAATTTTCGGCATAACAAGGCGCGGCTTGAAATTTCGGAAGAACAAGCTTAACGTGTACCAAAAAAAGACAATTTGCACCTCAACACGCACAACACACACACAAACACCATTTAGACTAGAGTAAGGTACACGTGCATTGCATGCATGAGATTTGGCAACCAAATTATGAATAAATACCACATTATAGCATGCAAGCTTTGAGTCATATATGCATGATGTAGATGTTCGTTTAATTCTTATAGTTCATTTCATTCAAAATCATCTAGTTTTTATAAGAAAGCTAATCTATTTTAAGATTCATGGAATTGTGCGTCGTAAGACATAAAGTAAAAACAAATAATGGCAAATCATGTAGAAAAACATTTAGGCAATTCTGATACGAAAGATTCTAGAACAAATAAGAAGTGCTTGTATTTTGATGTTTGTGCATTATGCTTAAGTTCAACCATGGAGTCTTCTAGATTATACATGTGGCAAAATCTGGTGGAATCTAGATGATATCCAACGGCCAGTAGTGCTCAAATTTGCCATCTTTGGACCATCGGATTCGCCTCATCCAACGACCATCTTTCAAAGTTAAAGTTACCCGCACACAATATAAAAAATATATAATATATATAGGGATGTAGATATAGATATGTGATGCAAAAGCCGCCCATCATCTCCAATTAGAATAGTGTGTCCATGCACGGATGCGACGTGGCCAAATGATGTGTGCCATCGGTATCTCAAATTCAAATCAGTCTGACCTTGTTCAATGTGTATACATTACAACATGCTCGTTTCCAAACCACACCGCGCAAATCTCCGTTATATTCATGCATGCATGGGTTTCAAACATCAGGATCTCTTATTCAAATATTTGAATTCAACTTTACATTGATTGTGACCTCACCTATTCAGCTATTCTTTTACACCCACACAGTAGTCTTCTCTTCATAATTGTACCACTAACTTTCTCTCATGCATGCATGCACACACACTACCAGTCGGCATTATCCATCGCCCGCATGCAATCTTTTTCTTCAGGTCGGTCTCCCATGAAGGCACACACCAACACACATCCCCCTCTCCATCATATCGGGCATTCTTTATCTCTCACGCGTGCATGCACAACGATCGATGTTCCTCTATGTATGTGTGTATATAGCTAGGTCTTTCATAGTTTTCCACACAAATCGATCAATCGATATATCCACCGAGGTCTCACCCTCTTTCCCACGTCCACATCGATCAATCTATATCTCTCTATATAGGATTAACATATATAGCTAATACACCCACATTAATTATGTATCCAACGTCCCCCTCTCATCATCCATGCCTTCCTCTTCATCTCTCAGACGCGTGCACAATGGCGAAGACAGGGGCAGTAAGGGCCCTGCCCCCTCCCCCTAACATCACTATATATCAAGGCTAATATGAATGTGATAATTAGACAATTGCTGCTAAAAATGGTTTAAGTTCATGAATTGACCCTCCTCGTAAAGGATTAGCAATGCTTGGCCCCCTAGCTCATTTATTTTTCATGGCTCCGCCACTTCACGCATCAGCGCACGTGTTCGCCCCCTCTCTCTAAATATCGATCTCCACTTGTGCATTCCTTCATAGTCTCCCTCCACTCGGCCCCTCGCACCATCTTCTAGCCCACCCACCGGATTTTGCCACATGTACAATCTAGCAGACTCCATGGTTGAATTTAAGCATAATGCACAAACCTCAAAACAACAGTGGTTCTCTTTTGTTCTAGATTCTTCCGTATCATAACTACCCAAACTTTTTTTCTAGTTGAATTGCCATTATTTATTTCTACTTTATGCTTTACAACGCACAATTCCATGAATCATAAAATATATTAAGGGCTTCTTTGATTCAAAGGATTCTCAAAGGAATTTTGGAGGATTCTAATCATTAGGAATTTTTCCTATCTTGGTTGTTTGATTCGTAGGATTGTAAACCATAGGAATTTTTCCATATGATTCATTTGCACTAGATTTCATAGGAAACATCCCATCCACTCAAACCTCTTTGAAAGAATTCTGCGTTTTTTTATGCACAATCAAACACTCGTACAATCCTGTAGGATTCAAGACGACATTCCACTATAATCCCATTTTTTTTCCTATTCCCGCGTTCTTAGCTTTTTTATAAAAACTAATTGATTTTAAATGAGATGAACTATAAGAATTAAATGAAGGGCTACATCAGGGATATATGACTCAGAGCTTACATGCTATAGTGTGGTATTTATTCATAATTTGGTTGCAAAATCTAATGCGTGCAATGCACGTGTACCTTACTAGTATTTCGAGTTTGTGCAAAACACGTAAACTAGAATACCAATGGCACGCTACACAGTGTCTCTCTTACAGTTCATGAAGCCACGTGGCACATGTGTAGGCGTTGTCGTGACCTCCTTGCATGGATTGATCACAGTGACATGCTGCTGGTTCCAGAAGAATGTACTCGTCCTCCCTGAGCCATACTGGCGGTACATGCACGAAGCGAAGATGTGCACACACGCCATGAACGCACTCATTCTTCGCATGCACACGCGGGGACACGGGCGGACGCAATTTTGTACCAAGATCCACCCCATGTGATAATTTGACGCGTGTAAAGTCGTTCACTTCATTGATGGTCGATTAATACAACGCATGCAAATTGAGTGGACGTGAGGGCGGAAGAAAGACATTATTACTCCACTGCGCGCATGCGAGTAGTTAAATCGTGGGTTGCTAGTAGTACTTCCATTGGTCTCCTTCGTATTTTGTGCCAATTTTTGACAGTAACATACTACTCAATATTTACTCATTTAAGCAGTGTAGTACTTGAAATTTATGTTCCGCTAAACTCATCGGGAGCCGTTTCGGGCCTCGAAACCAAAACCATCAATTAATCTTTACCTTGTTCCCATCACATTCGAAAGCCTGCTCACACCTACTAGCAGTACGTACCAAACCTGAACGTGTTCCCACTATGCAGATATTAGTACTAGTGCTAGTACTTAGGTCATAAAAAGGGGAACTACCTAACCAAAAATCACTCTACCTTTCCTCCTCATAAGTGCTTCTTCTTCGTCCGTCGTTGCCATGGCCGGTGAGCGGAGCTCTAGGTCGAGAACTACTCGTAACAAGGGAGCGGCAACCAAGGCTGCGGAAAAAAAGAGAGGGCTCGCGGCCACGCAGAGACCTCAAAAGATCTCTCACAGGCAGGCGATGGCTCCCAGGAGCGCCCTAGCCGCGGAGGCGAACATGCCGAGCCGGCAGAGCTGGAGTCGTTATCCCTCGACGGCATGCCCGATCAGCTCAATAAGCAGAAGGAGTTCATCCAAGGCTTGATGGAGTTGCTAAAGGAGAGCCTCGACGACATGCCCGCTGAGCTCAATCAGCAGGGGGAGTTGACCGCCGGCTTGGTGATGCTGCTGAAGAAGAGCATTGCCTCGGAGAAGAAGGCGACTGGCGAAATCCTGCGACTTCGGGAGGACAATGCGAAGCTCTGCCACGAGATCGACCTGTTGAAGGAGAAGAACGTCGGCTGGAAGAAGCTGCATGAGAATAGTAGTTCCTCGATGAAGATGCTGCAGGCCCTCGCCATGGAACAGAAGGAAGAGTTGGCGAAGCTCTGCATCGAGCACTCGGCTGCTGTCAAGGTACGTAATATGGCCGTGGAACAGATGATGAAGGATCGTGTCGAGAAATGCCGCGTCATGGACACAATGATGAAGATGGCGGAGGAGACGCGCAAGGAGATGGAGGTCGTGCAGGCAATGAAGAAGCAGTTACGACTCCACGGCGAATTAGATCATTTGGGGTGATAATCTTCCTTCTTCTTTTGCTCCTGTGTTTCATCTTTTGCTTCGGGTGTTTCGCCGCACGTGTCATGTTCTCTGCGAGGCATGAATAGAACAATGTTTTTTTGAGGGAATGAATAGAACAATGCTAACAATGAGATGACTAGCAAATTAGATCATTTTTATCGCCATATGGCACTGGGCTGCCGTGTTTCGTGCTCCTCCGCTGCAGTACTACTCCAATGGAAAACTTGAGTATACCGCACGGTTCTTTGCTCCTCCTCGATCAGGTCGTCGGCGCATTTATACGAGCAGTCAAATCACAAGGCCCCACCTTCTAGCAGTAATGAGCCGTCAAATCACAAAGGCCCTCGCCTCTCGTGAAACTGACCAAGCTAGACTGCCCCGCCCTCTAGCCTTTTAAAAATGTATACTTTTGTACATCAGTAGTATCGGTGGATTGCGCCATGGAGCAAAACTTGAAATTAAAAAAGGTGGTACATATAGAGAGCGTCCGTCGCCAAATTATGCATATAGTACTATTAAAAAGGCCACAATAATGGTGTCCAGCACAACCCACCCCTCAAATAAAACTAAGAGGGTGCTTGGATACGTTTTAGTCCCATGAATAAAACTAGTGGGACTAAAACATGCTAGCCTCACCCATGCTTGGATCGAAATACTAAAAAGGCTAAAATCAAGTTAATGAGCATTTATTATCCTCCAAACCCTCCAATCCAGAACTCGCCTGTGTTAAAGGAGAGGAGTTAAATGAGTAGAGAGAGGACTAATCCACATTTTAGTAGGGGTACCCCTGACTAAAAAAATTTAGTCTCAAGACTAGTTTTAGCCCTTCTTTAGTCAGGGGTGCTTGGAACTTTAGCCTCTTAAAGAGACTATTTTTAGTCAGGCTAAAATAAGTCCTTTGGATCCAAGCACCCTCTAAGCATCCTGGAATTCTTTGACAAAACTAAGCACCCTGAAATTCTTTGACAACTAAACTGCTGGCTATATGATGTTGGCCATATATATTGTACGTATATAATGTGAAGAAACGAGTGGCAGTACTATACCAACTAAAAGATGAAATGTAAGAAATACTAGTATGTATGTACTGAAGAGTTAAAGTAACGAGAAGAAACATAACATAGTTCTGTTGGGGGCTCAGCACAACACACCCCTCAAATTAAATTAAGCACACCTGAAATTAAACTTTGCAACTATTCCGGTAGACACTGCATTAGAACCACCATGAGCAACGACACTGCCACCTTACTCGGAGTCCTCGTCCACGTCCTCGACTTCGTCCTTGTCCCTCTACCTCTTGGCCGATACTTCTTTGCTTGAACTGCACACTTGGCTGTTGCTCTTCATCCAACCCTTGTAGATATTGAAGCAAAGGTAGCCATCCATTGTAGCGTACTGGATGTGGTCTATATCTAGTACATTCCGCTGCCATGCATGACGATGAAACGTGTATGGAGGTTTCACCAGTTTACCGTACGAAGGATGAACCATGGCTCCTGCCAGGGTCAGCATTGAAGGCCGACGAGAGGGCACCAGCCGATTCTTCTGGAGGTCGAAGGGGTTGCCTACAACGAGGCCTATCCGACCCATGATTTCTTTGTCGTTACCAAAGTCTACAGTAACGAATTTGACTAGGTTGCTCCCGAGGAAGTCCTTAAAATCCTGGCACTCAACGTCGGCATGGCATATGTGGTAGACCAAGCATAAGTCATGCACGCAAACCTGGATCACGGCAGGCTTCTTCCTCTCTTCGTCCTTTAGATCCTTCTCTTGTCCCAGGACTGTGGTGTACTCAACATCTAGCCCAGCGACCCACTCATCATCTGAGTTTTTGAACATGCGTCTGAAGCGAGAAAGGCATCCTTTCACCGTCGCGAAAGAACGGGTGTAGATGACGTCGAACTCATTGCTGGTGATGGTTCTAACCTTGTACTCACCGCCGATCATGGAGATTTGGGACGCCATGGATTTGGGAGGAGGGTTAGGATTAGTGGAACTGCCGTAATGTGAATGGATGGGACGACTAGGAGCGAACCGCCGTAGTATTGAAGGACGTGTGGGGACGAGTAGGAGAAAACTGCCAGCGTGCGAACGACAGGGTAGTGGCTTTCCATTCTCCCATGATACAGGCTTCCGAGAGCCCTTGGATCTGAGATCGAACAGTTGCATGGCGTGATTCTAGACCTATGGGTGAATATCCTATCCTGGAGGGTTATTCTGCAAATTTTCAGCAACTTAGCATGCGACCGTTTGATCTCAGATCCAAGGGCTGCCAGCAGCCCGTATCATGGTCGCGCCTACCACGACCATCGCGTCATTCACGCGATCGTGCCCTTGGAGATTTAACACGGTGCGTTAGGCTATCTGATGTTGGCATGTCATACATAGTCATCACTTAGTCACTCATACTACAACAAGGTTGGCTATAAGTGTATTTTTTGTTACTCCTCTCTATCTCTTTCTTCGTACTCAAGGAAGAAACAGTGCTAGTAAGCGCGTGTATTTATTGCATTTGCCAAGGAGTGACCTCTTCCAATGAAATGGTGTTGCTAAGCTTGCTTCATTTAATTAGCTATAGACTCAAAATTGTTTTTTCACCTAGGTACACGCGCTTAGCATCGTTTCTTCCTTGGGTCACCAAACTAGTCTCTCTCTTCTTGATTAACTTGCCACATCAGACTTTATGCCTATGTGGCAAGCTTAAGCACCTGTAGGAGCAAGTAAAAGTAAGTACAATAGTGCGCTTTACATGGCATTTTTGCATATGTGGAGGAAAGAGAGGCAAGGAAAAAGTGGAGAAGTGGGCTCTCATGCAAGAGCCATCCTCTACTACATGGTGGAGCATTGGGAGAGGCACCTGTATGGAGGTGGTCAGGAATCTGGGAGACTCACGCCGGTCGTAGCGCCACAGTTAAAATGATAATGGCAAGTCAAATCACGGGGCCCCACCTGTCCAACAGTAACTCGCTGTCAAATCACACAGCCCTACGTTTGCAGCAGCCTACTCCCTCGTCTTCTCGAGTCTCTGTCGAACCGGCTAGGCGGAACTGCCCCGCCGCCTACCGCGCAGGAAAAGCCCCGCCCTCGACTTTTAAATAGTATACAGTATACTAATTTTGTATCCATGGATTGCGTCCACGCCATGGAGCAAAGCGTCTAGAAAACGGAGGAGACACGGTGGTCTTGCAATAGAGAAGAGGGAAAGGCGAGACGGTGGTTTTGGAATGGAGATGATGCAGAGGAGAGGAGGTGGTTTTGCAATGGAGAAGAGGGAGAGGAGCGTGCGACAACGATTTAGGATTGGACGAGAGGGCCGGCGCGCTCTGACTAGATCAAAATAAAAATCAATTTACCCTTCAATTAGGCTGGTCGTAATGGTAGTATCATAGCTAGTATCATGCATGCCAACTAGGCAATTTTGATGAGGTGTCATAGCATTAAATGAAGAAAGAGATGATGGAGTATCATATTATGATACCGTATCATAATAAATGCTATGCTACTTTGTGTCATGCATGGTAATAAATAGAGTACTACATGATACTAATATATGATACAATGCATTAGGGAGGTAGTATCATACACTAGTATCATATGCATGATACTACTATATGATACTCCCCATTACAACCAGCCTTAAGAAAGCGACCCCACATTAACTAGTCTCCCTTTTATTTTGGGTCATAATTGACCATGATTTTCGCACATAAAATATATGTTATATGTTGTATACAAGGCCACTATCAAAATTACAATTTGCAACTATACAAGGCCACTAACATTAATTGAGGCAAAATTGATGGCGTTTGCCTCGTACTAGCACCCGAGGACATTAATATCCCTTGTGTGCATGCGGGAGTGAGAAGGTTAGCTTGCATTCCCAACATTAATCAACCAATGAGGAGTAAGAGGGTTGGCTTGTTGTGCTTGGGAGAGAAAAACCACATTAATTAACACGACAATCAAGGTGACAAGCTAGCTAGCAACGTTGACTTAAACATAGCATTGATTTTTTTACCTTGGTACCTGCAATATGAGTTTGTGGCCTTGTATAAAAAAATG
Organism: Triticum dicoccoides; assembly: GCF_002162155.2. Taxonomy (NCBI): domain Eukaryota; kingdom Viridiplantae; phylum Streptophyta; class Magnoliopsida; order Poales; family Poaceae; genus Triticum; species Triticum dicoccoides. The sequence goes on along the minus strand of NC_041392.1, from coordinate 544,011,692 downwards.
GAGGGAGTATAATTTGAAAGTACATTCAGATACGAACTAAACGGTACAATTTTTGGTGACATGCATTCACATTTTGCTTGTCAAATACAGTATGTGGTCAAACTTTGACCCAAAATACGCGAAACAACAAAAAAATACTTCCAAGACCAGCGCCGCTCTTCCTCTCTTCTCCTCTTAAACCACCGCCGCTCCTCTCCTGTTCCAATCTAAATGCAGCGCCGCTCCTCTCCTCTTCCATTTCAAAACCACCACCCCTCCTCTCCTGTTCCAGTCCAAAACTAGCGTCGCTCCTCTCCTGTTCTAATCCAAAACCAGCGCTGCTCCTCTCCTCTTCCATTCAAAAACCACCGCCGGCGAGTGAAGGTGCTGTGGAGAAGTAGATCGATGGAGGAGTACAAACGATACATGAGTATCGCAGACGGCGACCCTGTGAAGCTAGCTAGGATGTTGGAGATACAGTCTTGGTTTGACAACAAGGACCAACTAGCGGCGACGGCGACATCCATGGCCAAATATCTGCAACAGAGCGAAAATGCAGCGATACTCCCGGAGGGAGTCGCGCCAGAGTACATAGAGCTGCTCCTCCGGGCCATGGAGCAAACAGATCCACCGAATCTGATCGTGAGGGAGCGGTGGTGGGAGTATCAATCCCAGATGGAGCATCCACCAGAGAATGAAGGATCGAGCATCTACAGGGTGCTGTTTGTGAGGGTGTCCTGCTAGAGTAAGCCAGTGGAGTCTTCGTCCACTGAACCCAACTGCAAGAGGAGAAAAGCAGTTGGCTAACGATGCTTCCCCGCCATCGTCTCCCTCGCCGTTCACATCGTCTCACGGGGCGGCTGTCTGCCGCCGAGGAATAGGAGGGGGCTGCCCCCCCAGCCCAATAGTCGGGCAGGTTGTGAATTGTCAGGAGGAGCTTAGGGTTGTCAGTATTTGCAGGTTGTGAATTGTGTTTTGTGTTGTGTATTTTGAGAGTACTTTCAGATATGAATGTCTTTTGAATTTTAGATTTTCAGTATTGAGCATATGAAGTATTTTATGAATTCTAGAGATATATTTTTAGCACTTAAAAAATGTAGTTTCATAGGAGTATAAAAGTGCAGACAATGTGATTCTCAGAGAAGAAACTGCAAGTTTCAGTTTCAGATTAGAAACTGCAAGTTCAGTTTCAGATAAGAAACTGCAACTTTCAGAGGCAGAGCATTTATATTAACACGGCCTTTTCAAACAGGGTTAACATCATGTTGGAAATTTTATTCATGGTCGAAAATGGAACTACCAGCCAGTTAACATCATGCTGATCAACATTCATGCATAGCACATCTTCATATGATGCACAGTCAAAATGCCCACACAATGTCGAGTGTGCGAAACACAGAGAAAATGAGGGACGAAGTTTGGGCAAGTGTTGGACGTGGTTTTAGGCTGCCCCGTCTAGGCTTTCATTTTTAACATGCGCAGCCCACGACCTCAGATGGGAGGTCCATAGGCCTGTTTGTATTTTCTTAGGGCCGTCATGTATCGACCGGCCTATGGACCTCCCATCCGAGGTTTTATTTTTGGCAGCCCAATTTATGTATTTTTTTGAAGAAAACACAAAGGTATGTTCTATTTTTCTATATAAGAATAGGAACGCCAGGTCAACTTATGTTTCCCTTCTAACTATATTATATATATTTAAATTATTTTATATGTTGACTGTTTAGTTCACATACTCCCTCCTTTTCGGTTTATAGGGCTTATCTCAAAATTTTAGTTTTTCAATTTTATAAGGCTCAATTTGGTTGTTTTCCATCACATGTTCAGATTCCAAGGTGCATTAAATCATTGCATGCAAGTATTAAGAGAAAATTGACCAATGCATGTACTTTATGCATGCATGCATTGCAATTTATGCATTGATAAACATAATTTTTTGAGGAAAACAAGTGCATTAATTAGGTGCTTTTGCAAACTACAAAAAGTATTCCACCATTCATCATCTACCTTGGTTGGTGAGATTTTTGAACTGAGCCCTATAAACCGAAAAGGAGGGAGTAATTGGCAAATAGATCTCGCCGCCAACCCCCGCCTCCTGACTCCGGGCGCGCCTGCCCCCCTCAGCAAGTCCGCTCGCGCGCCCCATGGAGTCGCCGGCCATATCCACGGGGGAATGGCTGGAAGACAGGCAGATGTACAAGATGCATCTCCCACATGTCTACAAAGCCTTCCCGTGGATGCTCCAGCCGCTCGACTCCGTCGCGCCGGCAGTGTTGCAGGAGACTCGAGGGAGGAGATGGAGGGAGCGGGCGATGCGGATCCGCGACGATGCTCTCTCCTGGACCTAGTGCACGTGCGAATGGAGGGAAGTAGAGGAGGAAGCTGCGAGGGAGGAAGCCAAGGAGGGAACGAATCCGTTCTCTCACTCGCGCAGGTATGCTTGGATGTGCAAGGATCATGTGGATTGGGAGCTGCTGAATCTAGCCCTGCGGATCTACTTCGAAGGAGATTTCTCGGAGAAGCACATGATGCCCCACCCCAGTGAGCCGCCGATTGTGTTCGTTCGATGGGCGAAAGGAGAAGTGAATTCAGGAGATCCACGCCGTGCTGCAAGATGGGAATGCTTGACTGGACTCCTGCCCACCAGCACGCCACCGGAGCCGGAGCAGGTGGATCCCCTACCTTACCTCTCCCCCAAACTTGCAGAAGATTGAAATTAGGCTTGCAATCTGCTTCAATTGAGCTGTCTGGTGGTTATTTCTGCTTCCTGAGAGACAACATCTGGTTGGAGGATGAGCAGGAACCAGGAACTCCGATGAATTTCCCCTATCACAATGGGGGGGAGCGCCGGTTGGGCAGTGGTACGGCCCACCTTCGCCTCAAATAGGGGCACAATCTGGGCACGCTCCTGTAATTGCCCAAGATCAATCTGCTGGTGGTTCTGACTCTCAGATCAGTGAGAAATCTCAAGGCAAGAATCAGCAAAAGAAGAGATAAGACATCCAGAAAACTGCTCCTGCCCCTGCTTCGGGCCTTATGGCATACTCTGAGGTGATCTTCTACAACTGTGGGGAACCAGGGCATCATTTGGATAAATGTGTCAAGCCCAAGAGTTGTTTTATCTGCAAAATGGTTACCCATAAAGTTGAGAATTGCCCTGTCAGAAGGAAAACCCACAGTTCTGCTAGATATGTTGGAAGTGATAGAAATACTGCTTACTTCCATGCAGTAGCTAACCAGAGGAGGAGGAAAACCCTCATTCACTCCCTTGATGGCCCTAATGGCCCTGTTACTAAGGTAGATGAGATGCTGAAAGTGGCTAGTGACTTCTACAAAGACCTGTTTAAGAAAGAAAACCCTTCTGGGTTCTCTCTACAAAACAGTTTTTTCTCTACTTCTGAAAAAGACTCTCCTGCTGAAAATGAGCTGCTAGAAGCCCCCTTTTCAGAGATAGAGGTGAAGGAAGCCATTTTTATCTCTTATCCTGATGGGGCTCCTGGTCCTGATGTGATTCCCTTCTTGTTTTACCAGCATTTTTGGGACTTGGTGAAAAATGATCTCTTAGATCTTTTCCCAGCCTTTCATAGAGGAGAGTTGGATCCAGCAACTTACTCATGGGGGGTCTGTTGGGGTCAAGTTAAATAACTGTGAAAGTGATTTTTCCTTACTGGTAAAGGCCTTAGGCAAGGTGACCCCATCTCCCCGCTTTTGTTTAATTTAGTAGTGGACGTTCTTACTAAAATGCTGAGCAAAGCTGCTGATCATAGTCTGATTGCAGGGCTTTGTCCTGAGGTCTGCCCTGGTGGCATCATCTGCCTTCAATATGCAGATGATACCATCCTTTTCTTAGACAATGACTCCACACATGCTAGAAATCTAAAAACTGTTCTAACCTGGTTTGAACAAGTCTCAGGCATGAGAATCAACTACTCTAAAAGTGAACTCATCCCTATCAACATGGATGATCAGGAGTTAGCTGACTTCCTCTCTATTCTAGTCTGTAATAAAGGTAACTTCCCATTAAGTACCTAGGTATCCCTCTCCACTATGATAAACTGAGGAGAGAGAATATCCAACCCCTTCTGGATAAAATCATTAAAAGGATTGCTGGGTGGAGGGGCAAACTTCTCTCTTATAGAGGTAGATTGATCCTCATACAAGCTTGTTTGGCTGGCATTCCAGTGTATCTCCTCTCCTTCTTCAAGTTCCCTAAATAGGCAGTGAACCTCATCAATTCTCAGATGTCTCATTGCTTGTGGAATGATTTTGAGGGAAATAGGAACCTACAACTTGCTAATTGGGCCCTAGTCTCTATGAAAAAAGATTTTGGAGGCCTAGGCATACCTAGCCTCCAAGAAATTAACATCTGTCTTCTAGGGTCTTGGATTAAAAGATTCTATGAGGAAGACCTGAAACCCTGGAAGCTTCTTATTGCCCATAAATACCTAGGAAATAAACCTAATATTTTTGTCCCTTCCTCCAACCTTAAGACCTCTAGATTCTGGAAAGGATTAAAATCTATTATGCATGCTGTGAAATTTGGCTACAGATGGAACATAGGGGATAGGAGCAGAACCAGGTTCGGGGAAGATAGTTGGTTTGGCACATCCCCCCTAGCAGTCCAATTTTGGCCTATTTACTCTGTCCGCAATGAGCTTAACAAAAGTGTCAATGAAGTTTGGGACGGTCAATGCCTAAAACTCTCTTTAACAAAAGCATTACCTTTACTGCCGAGCCGGATGCCCTGATTTGGCAGCTGGACAATAAGGGGAAGTATTCCTCTAGCTCCCTCTATCATGTTATCAACTTTAGAGGGGTTCAACCCGTGTTTATCCCTGCTGTTTGGAAATTGAGAGTTCCCCCTAAAATTCATGTATTTCTCTGGCTTCTCTCCAAAAACAAATTGATGACTAGGGATAACCTTAGGAAGAGACACATCATCAAACCCCTTGATTGTGTTTATTGCTTGGAACAAGAGTCTTGTTCTCACCTATTTTTCGAATGTATAGGTGCTAAACATCTCTGGGCCCACATTGAGGAATATTTCTCTAGTCAGATTGGCTCATCCTTCGAATCTGTCGCCAGATTTTGGATTGCTATCAAAAAGTGCTCGGTTTTAAACACTGTTAGCTCAGCTGTCCTTTGGTGCCTCTGGAAATATAGAAATGATATGATTTTCAGTAACACCTCCTGGATTTCCATTCCACAGGTCTTGAGGTTGATCAGGAACATGGTGAGGAACTGGGCAATTCTCTCCTCCAGATCGGACAAGGACAAGTTGATGAGCTTCGTGGAAACCCTAACAAGATCCCTCCAGAAACCGTTGGTGATCACTTGTGGCTGAACAAGGCTCAACCTGCTCTGGGGCTGGACCCGTGGGATCATCTCAAGATCTCTGATGAAGATGATGGGCACCTGGTGCTGAAAAAGAGGGACATCCACCATGCTACGCCTTCCAGTCCGGTCTCTTCGCTTGCTTACTGGTCGCCGCAGGCTGACACGGCCCCTCGGCTGAAGACCATGAAGGCTTCGCTGGACCCTCCTTGTGTCATTTGAGTGCTCTATCCACTCTGCCTTTGGCACCGCTCAGGTGATTTGTGTTATTCAGAGAACTTGTTCATCCACCCCCCTAGTTTGTAGCTTTTCTACCTTTGCTTTCGAACTGCTCTTTGAGCTGCTGTATCAGAATATGTTGTGGTTTCGTTCTCAGCAATGGAACCGGGGAGATGCTCCCTATTTTTCTAAAAAAATTTATTTCATATGTTATTATATATTATTTTTATTGTCATCATATATTTAACAGATACTTACATATGTAAGAAAACAATATCCCACATCTTATTAACTTATAAAAATAATTTCTTGACAAATAAAATCCTGGATTGTTTTGGCACGAAAATCCTAGTGATTGTGTACAAAAGCTTGGTAAGATTTAAGGACGAATGTAATAATATCACTTATTATTTAAATATATTTATAACAAAATGCTCAGCCCCTTTTTAGTTTTTGATAACATTGCTGGCCCAACCCAACATTATAATTAGAATCAGCCCAGCAAAATCGTGTATTTCGAGAAAGTGCAAATGGCCTGTAATTTTTTGGGAAATAAAATAAACGGGCCGCATGGACGCTACATTATTTGTTCACCCAGCCCAGCTAATGGCTGCAATTCAAAAAAAAAAAGATCAAATTGACTGTAAATTCTACCGCGCAAAAAAAGACTGTAAATTCTGAAAAAAATGGGTTGAATACGTGCCACATTTTTGGAGGCTGAAATGTGAGCCAATAGGTCGAAGCCAATGCAAGTCATTGTCAATTTAGTCAACAAATGATTCTGACATGTTAGTCATTGGATTTACATCCAACGACAGGCATCCATCTTCAATCTCTCGTCTTCTTCCTCCAGCGCCGCCGGGACCACCTCCCGCCTCCTGCTGCTAGCAGCTCTGCTTAGCACACTTCGCTATGAAGCGCTACTCCACCGTTGGCCAGGCCATCCCTCCACACCTCCTGTTCTTCTCCACCGACTGCCGAACCACACCGCACTAGAACCAGTTAACCCTCGTACACCTCTCCGTCTGCGACTCTACTGCCGCGTCTTCCCATCTCCGGCTCGTTGCTGTCCGAGGCCTCGCCGTCGTCCACCACCTTGGATGCGCTCGACGCGGCGTGGTCAACATGGTCAATGAACGACACCATCGGAAGTAGACTGTGCGTGGAGAGGATGATAGTTGGGTCCACGGCCGCACACAAGGAAATGCCTCCTTATTACGCGCAAAATAATGATTCCTCCACCTAACATCTGGGACCCATCGGAAGGGCCTCTGTATTTCGCGAAATAAAGTGCCCCCCGCTGACATGTCGGACCCACCAGCTATCTTCGCACGCAAGGAAGTGCCTCCTTATTATGCACAAAAAAAATGAATATCCCCCCTGCCAGCTGGAACCCAGCATAGTGGGAGGCTGACTTGTGGGCCTACCAAGTTGACGGGGACGGAGGGCTTTGTCAACTTAGTCAATATGAACGATTCTAGCTCCTATTACCGTACGATGTTCATCCAACGGCCGTAGTGCTTCTTCAACCTCTGGTCTTCTTGCTCCAGCCGCCCAAACCAGCGTCGATCATGCCGCGTGCTCCTGCCTCCCATGGCCGGCTGTGATGCCGCGGAGGCCTCACCGTCCCCTCCTACTCCCACCGCTGGCCAGGCCATCCCTCTACTCACCCACACCCCCTGTTAATCTGCGGCGACAACAGCCTCACATCGCAGCCGAACCAGTGAACCCTCATACTCCTCTTCGCGTGGGCATCCACTGCTGCGTCTTCCCCGGCTCCGAGTCGTCCCCTTCCTAGTCCTCCTCGTCGTCCACCGCCCTGGTGCTCTAGACGCGGCGTGGTCAACATGGTCAACGACCGACTTCCCTCGGAAGAGTACTGTACGTGCAGAGGTTGACAGCTGGGTCCACGACAGCCGCAAGGAAGTGCCTCCTTATTACGTGGAAAATAATTATTCCTCCACCTGACAGCAGGGACCCACCGGACGGGCCACCAGTATTTTGCGAAAAAATCATTTCCCCCTGACAGCTGGGACCCACCGGACAGGCCACCGTATTTCGCGAAAAAAACGTTTCCCCCACTGTTAGCTCGGATCCATCGGAAGTGCCTCCTTATTACACAAAAAAAATGAATACTCCCCCGGCTAGCTGGGACCCACCTTGCTGGGAGGCTAACTTGTGGGCCTACTAAGTTGACGGGACGAAGGGCTTTGCCAACTTAGTCAATATGAATGATTCTAGCTCCAGTGACCGTACGATTTCCATCCAACGGCCGTAGTGCTTCTTCAATCTCTGGTCTTCTTGCTCCAGCCGCCAAAAGCAGCGCTGGTCGTGCCACATGCTCCTTCCTCTCCTGGCCGGCTGTGCTGTCGCAGAGGCTCCTCACTGCCCCCTACTATTCCCACCGCTGGCCAGGCCCTGCGGCGACGACAGCCTCACACCGCAGCCAAACCAGTGAACCCTCGTAGTCCTCTCTGCGCGGGCTTCCACTGCCGTGTCATCCCCTTCCTAGGCCTTGCCGTCGTCCACCGCCGTGGTGCTCTCCGCGCGGCATGGTCAACGTGGTCAAGGAACGACTTCCATCGGAAGAGTACTGTATGTGGAGAGGCTGACAGCTGGGTCCACGACCACAACCCAGTTTTTTTTTGTGATTTGCCATGTAAGTCGCTTTGTCAGGCCTGTTGGGCTGCAAATCTTTCAATACGAGGAGAGCTTTCATTCGGCTAGCCGATAAAATGGCCCATCAGTACTGAGAAATGGGTTGTACATTTTTAAAACACATCAAACCGGCAATTAGTTTCAAATATCTTTTTTTTTTCATTTCAAGATTTTAAATTACATTAATTTTTATGCGTGGAGAATTTGTTGGATTTTATATTGATATACATTTATTTTTTAAATCAGTTTGAATGTGACTCGAAATTTCGGGATTAAAAACAGTTCGGACCGCACCGAAATATGCAAAATTTCCTATAATTTTTTAACCATTGCCACAATATGGGCTGCAATGCTAACAAAAAGAATATGGGGATCCAAAAAAACCTTATGAATTAGCAAATGAGCTGTAAATTATTAGAAATACTGGCAGATGGGCTGTATGCTGTTTTCCACAGATTTGAGGCTTTCCTAAAAAAGGTTGACGCACAAGCACTGACTGTTGGATGTCCATCCAACGGCCGTCGTGCTTCTTCAATCTCTGCTCTTCCTCCTCCAGCCGCTCAAACAAGCGCCGGCGGGACTGCCTGCTCCTTCCTCCTGATGGCCGGTTGTGTTGCCGCGCAGGCCTCACCGCCCGACCGTACTCCCATCGCTGGCCTAGCCATCCCTCTACTCACCCACACCTGCTGTTATTCTCTGGGGACGACAGATGAACCAGTAAACCCTCGTACAGTCGTACTCCCCTCCGCGTGGGAAACAACTACCGAGTCTTCCCTGCCTCCGTGTCATCCCCTTCCTAGGCCTCACTGTCGTCCACTGCCCTGGTGCTCTCGGTGCGGCGTGGTCAACGTGGTCAAGGAACGACTTCCATCGGACGTGGACTGTACGTGGAGAGGCTGACAGCTGGGTCCATGGCGGCAGCAAGGAAGTGCCTCCTTATTACGCAGAAAATAATGATTCCTCCACCTGACAACAGGGACCCACCGGATGGGCCACCGTATTTCGCGAAAAAAACGTTTCCCCCCTGACTGCTGAGACCCACCAGCTACACCTTCGCACGCAAGGAAGTGTGTCCGGGCAAAAAAAAAATGATTCGCCCCCCTGACTGCTGGGACCCACCAGCTACATCTTCGCACGCAA
>NC_041392.1:544000661-544002021 GCF_002162155.2 Triticum dicoccoides | reverse complement strand
GGAAGTGCATCCGGGCAAAAAAAAACCAAAACGATTCGCCCCCCTGACTGCTGGGACCCACCAGCCCCCCGACTGCTGGGACCCACCAGCTACATCTTAGCACGCAAGGAAGTGCGTCTGGGCAAAAAAAAACGTTTCGCCCCCTGACTGCTGGGACCCACCAGCTACATCTTTGCAGGCAAGGAAGTGCCTGACAGTCGGGACCCACCTGGTCGAAGCGTACGTGGCGTTGTCATTCTGGTTGCGAACGTGTACGTACCACTACTAGGAAAAGGGCTATAGATAGGATTGATACTAATGGCGCACCAGGGAAGCAGTACGCCACTACTATATACTAATGGCGCACCTGTTGGTGATGCGCCATTAGTGTGGAAGACACTAATGGCGCACCAGAAACAGGGTGCGCCACTAGTATTAATTTTTTTTCCATTTTTCCATACATACTAATGGCGCATTAGGTAGACAATGCGCCATTACTAGTTCTAACTAGTAATGGCGCACATGGCAGACAGTGCGCCATTACTGTAATTTTCTTCTTATTCTTTTTTTTGCAAAACTACTAATGGCGCACCGTTTCACAGTGCGCCATTACTAGTTTAAACTAGTAATGGCGCACTATTAGACGGTGCGCCATTAGTATGTATATTTATATTTTTTACTTTTTTCAAAACTTCTGATGGCGCACCACCTGCAGGTGCGCCATTAGTAACCAGGGTTACTAATGGCGCATTTCCTTGTGGTGCGCCATTAGTAACCTGGGACCCCAACAAGATATTTTGGACAGCCCCACACCTACCCACTCACTTTCCCCACTTCATTCCCTCCACCTCCTTCTCCAAGCTTTCGGCTGCCTCCTCCTCCTCACCTCATTTCCACCATAGATTCATCAAAATTAAGTGGTGAAATTACCTTTTTTGATAGGTAAGTAAGGGGAAAGCTGTCACATCCTAGTTAGCCATGCATTAGAGTGCTGCATCATGTTTACTCTTTCATCAGAAACCTGAAATGGGGATGACAGAACCCCCAGTCCCCTCTGAAACCAATTAGGGTTTACTAAAAACTTTTTCAATGAACCTGAAATGCCCTTCTAAAATGCCCATCATTTTTGTCTTGGTTCAGAACCTCTGCCAAAAGTGATGCACATTTTCCTAGGCCATCTTAGGGTTTTTGAATTAAATCATAAATATTTGAATTTGGGCATTTAAAATTATATAAAATATTTAAATGCTCAAATATATCCAAACTAAAATGTTTCATGTTGGAAATAATCCAACTATGGACCAGGAGTAGTTTGGTGATTTTAGGAGTTGCCTAAGTATTTTATTTAATTCAACAAAGTTGCAGAAGTATTAAAAAAACA
>NC_041392.1:543990208-544000384 GCF_002162155.2 Triticum dicoccoides | reverse complement strand
CTCTCCAGCTCCTCCCCCTCGCGCTCCCCCGCCATGACCGATGCCACCATCGCCGTGCCGTCGTCGTAGCCGTGCTCCCCGCCGCCCGTGCGTCCTCTCATCGTGTCCAGGAGCTCCGCCACTGTCCACTCCATCGAGCAAGCCGAGCCCCGAGCGCTCGCAACGCCCGAGTCCACCGCAACGACCTCGCCCGAACCGCCGTCGCCGGAGATCCCCTTCAACGCCGTCATCGCTCCGGTCCATCTCCGGCCGCACCAAGGGCTTCGTCGCACTCACTGTGAGCTTGGCCATCTTCCCCCCTTTCTTTTCTTGCTCCCGAGCCGTGTAGCGACCTCCCGGAGCTCAACCGCACCCACCGCCGTGGAGCTCGTCGCCGACGTGCTCCCGGTCACCCTCCAGCCACTCCACGGTGTCCATCATACTCACCGTGTCACGTAGCACCTAGCTAGCTACTCCCCGCGCCTCACTGACCCCTCTAGCGTCAAGTTCGTCTTCGGCCGAACCACGGTGGCCGCCAAAGTCGTCGTCGGCGCCAACTCCGGCCACCCCGACCCCAACGGACTCCACCAAGAGCTGCGGCTCGTCCTCAGCTCCACTCCGGTGGTCTCCGCGACCCATTTGGTGGCCGAAATAGCCAAAACCACTTCCGCCGCCGCGTCGGGCTCGCCGGCGGCTAAACGCCGGTGCAGCCGACCCGGGTTTGACCACGGGTGGGCCCTGGTTGACTCCCCTAAGTCAATGACAGGTGGGGCCCAGCCCTGTTAATTAAACAGGTTTAGTTTTATTTAAACTTTAATTAAATTAATCACCCTGACACGCGAGACCCACTGTCAGGTTTGACCTGGACATGTTCCGTTGACCTGCTGACGTCACACTGACGTCAGGCCGATGCAATAATTGATTTTTTGGAATTAATCTAATATAGGAAATTCCAGAATATAGTTTAAACTTTAAAAATTCATAACTTTTATTCTGTAACCCCAAATCAGACAAATTATATATGAAAAATGATCAGAAAAATCCAATCTATCCATCTGTACTATTTTCATGCATGATTAAACAAGTTAACTTGATGTTTAATGCAGAACAAGGAAAAACACTTTAAAGGGCCATGTTTGAGTTTGAAATTTGAATCTTTGATTCAAATTGGTTCAAACCCTTCTGGTCTTAGTTGCATTAGCCCAACACATTCATATTGCTATGTTTCATGCATGCATCATATTGTTGCACATTGTTTGGTGATGGTTGTGTATCGGTGTTCTTTGCGGCAGGTTCTGCCACCGAGGAGTATCGTGATTACCCTAACGAAGAATCGTATCAGTGCATCGAACCATCAGGCAAGCAACCAACCATTTGATCATATCGATACAATCCCATGTTCCCGCTCCTGCTCTCTTTTACTGCATTAAGACAACGCGTTTCAAACTGCTGTGTGCTACGGTAGTTGAACCCACTTCCTCTGCATGACCTGTCATTGCCACAGTAACTAGATGAAACCCACTAGCATGTGTAGGAGTTGATTGAGCCATATGTATGTGTTGTTCCTACCTTGCTATGCCTGCTATGCTTAGAGTCGTGTCAGGTCTGGTTCATCTGGGTGATGGGCTAGAGTGAAATGATTATGTCGGTAATGGGAGTGGTGTGGTGAACACGATTTGGTAAAGGTATCAATGAGAGGCCATGTAGGAGTACATGGTGGGTTGTTTCATTGAAGCCGACCTTAAGCACTGAGATCTGTATGTGTGATTTAAGAACCAGCTACTACCATGCATTGGGCCCGAAACCAATGGACCCTCTCGGCTTCTTATTCACCCTAGTTCTCCGTCCAGGAGTTGCAAGTAGTTTCTGGTGTTTGTAGTCTACTGGAGGCCGTGGACAGCACTGACCGTAGGGGTGGGCTGTGATGCGGTAGGTACGTGGCCGGGTGTACCGAATACCCGTTAGGTATTTCGGGAACCCTGTTCACATCGTTCGGGGCCGTATGGGAAACCTCGGCCGGACTCCCTGCGGATGGAACCTGGATAGGCGATAAACCTGGACTGGAGGCTTAGGTGGTTAGGTAGGTCGTGGCCGACACCCATGTTGGGCTTCCGCTTGAAGGTTGCCGAGTACATGTCGTGTAAACGACGGTAAGTGGTGAGAGCGTGTATGAAGAAGTACACCCCTGCAGGGTTATCATGATCTATTCGAATAGCCGCGTCCGCGGTAAAGGACTACTTGGTTGCCTATACAGTTCATAGACAAGTAAATGGAAACTACTAAAAGCCTCAAGATAAGTGTGAGTGCCGAGGATGGCTCTTCCGTAGGAAGACGGAGGTGGATCCTCGGTAGTGTATTGAAGTGGTGAGTAGTGGACTCGTGTACGCAAAACCATTTCAAGTTGGAGTCTCGTAGGATAGTCTAGCCAAGAGTCAAAGCTGGCTTGCTGCAATAACTCCACCAACCCTTCTTGATAATGTGCATGTATGTAGGATCTGATGTAAGTCTTGCTGAGTACCTTTGTACTCATGTTGCTATAATTTACATTTTTTACAGAAGACGCTGCAACCCCTTCTGATGGGTTCTACGTAGACGTTGACATCAATGAGTAGGCTAAGGCCCAGGTGGAGATCCTGAGCTTGTGAAGGACCTCGTAGTATAGCTAGGCTTTCCAAGCCTCTTTTATTTTGCTAGTTGTCTGTACCCAGACAAGCTACTTCCGCTGCTGGTTTGTATGACTATATGACTTGAATGCTGGGTCGTGTGACCCGTATCTATGTGTATGCTATGTATGGCTCTCTGAGCCTTAAATAAAGTACTTGTGTCGTAGAGTCATGTTGTGATGTCATGTTGTATTTGCACATATCGAGCATATTGTGTGTATGTTATTGAAATGCTTGGTATGTGTGGGATCTGACTATCTAGTTGTTTATCTTTAGTAGCCTCTCTTACCGGGAAATGTCTCCTAGTGTTACCGCTGAGCCATGGTAGCTTGCTACTACTCTGGAACACTTAGGCTGGCCGGCATATGTCCTTCTTCGTTCCTGTGTCTGTCCCTTTGGGGAAATGTCACGCATTGAGTACCGGAGTCCTGTTAGCCCGCTACAGCCCGGTTTACCGGAGTCCTGCTAGCCCAGTGCTACAGCCCGGACCCACTTGCTGATGACCGACACGTTCGAAGCTGGGTCATGGATGCCTGTCCCTGTAAGTCTGTGCCACTTCGGGTTTACGACTAGTCATGTCAGCCCGGGCTCCTTATCATATGGATGCTAGCGACACTATCATATACGTGAGCCAAAAGGCGCAAACGGTCCCAGGCAAAGGTAAGGCGACACCCGTGGGGATACCGTGCGTGAGGCCGCAAAGTGATATGAGGTGTTACCGGCTAGATCGATGTGACATCGAGTCGGGGTCCTGACAGCGTTGGCATCAGAGCCGGACTGCCTGTAGGTTCTCCAAGCCAAACTGGTCGATGTTGAGTCTAGAAATTCTTTAGTTATATGTAGGGGAATTGTTTGTGGGTGGAACGTAAGGCTCTTTTTACTCCTTTATCTTATGACATTCTGATCTGAGTCAGTCTATTCTTCCACCGGGGGTTAAGGAATTAGGATCCATTCTCTCTATCAGGATCACGTGTTACTAATCAGTAGTACCTTATAGGGTTGATGGATACAAGCCTAGTTCAGTTCTACTACCACATTATGTTGCTAGGATGGACTCAGAACTTGATATGATGATGTTGAGTGTGTATGAAATCCTTTGTCAAATGTCTCAAAATCCTTCTTGAGCATTTACAGCTGTTATGCTGCCAAAATTTTGCTAGAAATTCTAATGCCTTTGCATTATGATTGTGCTTTCAGATGGCCACTCGCGACCTCAATCAAGTGGTTCGCCTGACTCGATGCCTAGATGTACCCGGCCATACTGCCATGTTGGTCAGGGTAATGACTGAGGCTGGATACCGTTGGTATCCTGAGTACACGGTCGAAGAGCAATTCCGAGACTTTAATCAAAGCCAGTATCTCTGCACTGTCAGGATATTTCCGTCTTATCCTGGGTCCACCGAGCCCCTTCACTGCTCCTATGGACTCGGGGTTACTATTGAGATGGCTGTGCAGGACGCCGCCTACTCTATGATGACCATCATGCGAGTCAGGTCAGGTCTATTTCGGGACTCTGATTTCTGGTATATGCCAGGATCACTTCCGGGAGCACAAGGGTATCTCCAGGCTATCTATGCTGACCCCACCCAGGAGGATTCACGGACTCGCACCACTGTTGAGATGCTCGAGGATAAGGACCGTGAAAATCGGGCCTTGAGGTTAGAGCTCTTCAATACCCGTGCTGACCACTGGGCCACATTGACTCGGTTTGCACCGGCGGTGCAAGATGGATATTCGGATATGCGCGATCTCTATCCTGTGAGATCTGCTCTACCAGACGTGATGGGTTGGCGTGATGTAGGAGGCATCACCCCACCTCGCGGTCCCCGCAGGCCACCGTCTGTTGGTCCAAGACCTCATCCTAGCCCCTATGGTCCACAAGCTCCGCGAGATCGTCTGTTTCCGGATGATCATGTTGAGCTTCCAGGCTATGGAGGTGACTTCTACGAGAACTACTACGGATCGGTCTGAGTTAGTGGTAGTATCACTAGTTCGCACCAGCTGTGTCGTCTATCGTCCCGCGTGACTCGTGGGATATGACCTAGTTTGTACTCTTTCCGGAGGTGTAGAAAAATAATGTATAGGAGCTTGGGATGCCTCCGATGAGATGTAATCCTCTTTTCACCGTAATAGTACTTTGTTTGGTCTTGTACTAAACCCTGCATGGTGTGTATGACGATGGAATAAAGAAGCAGTTTCTGTATCTACCATGTCATACGGATGATCATCTTGCATTTCGAGTTATTCCTTACATTTGTATCCTATGTCGGAATTTTATCATTCTGACTAAATCATTGTCTTGTTTACCTAGGATGGTCAACACGCGCACTAACCCTGCTCCTCAAGAGCAGGCCGAAGGCAGTGAAGTCAGGAATGCAAATCTACCTCATCCTCCTTCCCTAGCCGAGGTTATGATGGAAGCCGAAAGAAACAAGCGGGAGACCAACCGTTTGTTGGAGCGTATTGAACAGAACACAACACACCATCAGAGGACTAACGTGGTGTCACTCAGTGATTTTATCAAGTTACATCCACCCACGTTCCACCACTCCGTCGAGCCTCTCGACGCTGATGACTGGCTTCGCAGTATCTCCCACAAGCTGCGTTCCGCGCTGGTAGCTGAGGCTGACAAGGTCACCTTTGCTGCATATCATCTTGAAGGCCCCGCCAGTCTATGGTGGGAGAATTATGGAGCTATGCACCCAGCAGGCCATGTCACTACTTGGGCTGAATTCAGCGAGGCTTTCCGTGAACATCACATTCCGGAGGGTCTCATGGACCGTAAACGTGAGGAATTTTGCAATTTCACCCAAGGCCGACTCTCTGTGGATGCTTACAGCAGGGAGTTTGGTAACCTCGCACGATATGCAACTGAGGAAGTTTCTACTGATGCCAAGAAGCAAGCAAGGTTCCGTAAGGGAATTAGTCCTGAGCTTCGCCGCGACCTCCGTCTGCATGAGTGCACATCTTTTCAGAAACTTGTTAACAAGGCCATTAGTGCTGAGACTAGTCAGACTGACTATGACGCAACACGCAAGCATGGCCGTGACATGGGTTCCTCATCCGGTGCGGGTCCTCAGAAGCGCCGCGTGTGGGTGCCCAACACTGCCCTGCCACCTAGGTTCACACCGAGGCCATCCTTCCAGGCGCCTCGCCCCGTTCAACAGTCTGCACCAGCCAAGCCCTATGGGGGTCCAACCAACAATGCTCCTCCACGTACCAGTTCCGTGACTTGTTTCAAGTGTGGGGAATCTGGCCACTATATGCGTGAGTGTCCCCAGACCAACCCCAACCAATCTGCTAAAGCTGTTGGCCGTGGCAAGCCGACAGGGAAAGTGTTCCACGCCAAGCCGGCCACCGCTACACGTGGCCATGTCAACTGTATCTCTGCCGAAGAAGCTCAAGAGGATCCCAACGTCGTTCTCGGTACGCTCCTTGTTAATTGCCATCCGGCAACTGTTCTTTTCGATACATGAGCCTCTCATTCATTTATATCCGAGAACTATGCTCGTTTGCATAACACCGCATTCTGTGACATGCCATCCACTATGGAAATTTCTACTCCTGGTTCTAGATGGCAGACCTCCAGGGTAAGTTATGGAAATGAAATCCAAGTCGACAGACTTGTTTTCCTTGCATCTTTGATAGCTCTCAAATTTTCAGATATTAATATTATTTTGGGTATGGACTGGATGTCAGCTCATCATGCCAAAATTGATTGCTTCTCTAGGACTGTTCAACTCACTCATCCTTCGGGGAAGATAGTCAATGTCTTGACCCGATTAGCCAAGCGACAATTATATTCTCTTAACGCCAGCCCTTTGCCAGACCTTGAGGACGTTCCGGTAGTCCGTGACTTCCCGGATGTCTTCCCAGAGGAATTGCCAGGTGTTCCACCTGACAGGGATGTTGAGTTCGTAATAGACCTCATTCCAGGAACCGTTCCGATTGCTAGAAGACCCTATAAGATGGCACCACTAGAACTAGCCGAGCTTAAGAAACAACTCGATGAGTCCTTGAAAAAGGGTTTCATCCGACCTAGCTCATCTCCGTGGGCTTGCCCCGTCCTATTCGTCAAGAAGAAGGATGGTACGGACCGGATGGTTGTAGATTATCGACCTGTCAATTTGGTCACAATCAAGAACAAATATCCGCTCCCCAGGATCAACGACCTGTATGATCAGCTCGCTGGATCCTCAGTCTTCTCCAAGATGGATTTGAGGTTGGGCTACCATCAAATCAAAATCAGAAACGGGGACATTCCTAAAACGGCCTTTGTTACTCGTTATGGCCAATACGAGTACACCGTCATGTCCTTCGGTTTAACCAACGCTCCAGCCACCTTTTCTCGGTTAATGAACTCAATCTTCATGGAGTATTTGGATAACTTCGTCGTGGTTTATCTCGATGATATACTCATCTACTCCAAGAACGAGGAAGAACATGTCGAACATCTAAGGCTAGTGTTGAAGAAACTTCGAGAGCATCGCCTTTATGCCAAATTTTCTAAATGTGAATTCTGGTTGTCGGAAGTGACCTATCTGGGTCATGTAATATCTGGTAAAGGTATTGCTGTTAACCCTGAGCGAGTTCAAGCCGTCCTTAATTGGACTCCACCTGAATCGGTCAAGCAAGTTCGGAGTTTTCTGGGCTTAGCGAGCTATTGTCGTCGCTTTGTCGAAAACTTCTCCAAAGTTGCTAAACCTCTAACCGAACTCCTCAAGAAAGATAAGAAGTTCGAATGGACTCCACAATGTGAGCACAGCTTTCAGGAACTGAAAAGACGCCTGACTTCTGCTCCCGTACTGGTACCGCCAGACTTCTCCAAGGACTTTGTTATCTACTGCGACGCCTCGTGACA
This sequence comes from Triticum dicoccoides, assembly GCF_002162155.2. Classification (NCBI taxonomy): domain Eukaryota; kingdom Viridiplantae; phylum Streptophyta; class Magnoliopsida; order Poales; family Poaceae; genus Triticum; species Triticum dicoccoides. Next base: position 543,992,881 of record NC_041392.1, on the reverse strand, counting down.
AGGACTAGGTTGCATTCTCATGCAAGATCGACACGTAATTGCTTACGCTTCACGGCAATTGCATCCACATGAGGAGAATTATCCTACTCATGATCTAGAGCTTGCAGCCGTAGTCTATGCACTTAAGACCTGGCGACATTACCTCCTCGGTAACCGTTGCGAAATATTCACTGATCACCAAAGTCTGAAGTACATTTTCACCCAACCGGATTTGAATCTCAAGCAAAGACGTTGGGTTGAGTTGATCACAGATTTCGACTTAGGAATAACTTACACCCCAGGGAAAGCCAACGTCATGGCTGATGCGCTAAGTCGTAAATCTTATTGTAACAACCTAATGCTACAACAAAGTCAACCGCTTCTCCATGAGGAATTTCGGAAGCTTAACCTTCACATTGTTCCTCAAGGTTTTCTTTCCACCTTGGTGGCGGAACCTACCCTTACGGACCAGATCATCAAAGCACAGAAGGTAGATCCGGGAATCTCCCGCATCAAGAGAAACATCAAGAAAGGAATTGCGAATTGTTTCTCCATTAATGATCAAGGGGTCGTATACTTCGGGAATCGACTAGTGGTTCCCAAAGTGCGAAACCTGAGGCGATTGATCCTTAAGGAGGCTCATGAATCTCCTCTCACCATTCATCCCGGTAGTACTAAGATGTATCAGGACCTACGCCAGAGGTTCTGGTGGACTAGGATGAAGAGAGAAATTGCTCAGTATATTGCTAATTGCGACGTCTGTCGTCGTGTAAAAGCAGAGCATCAACGGCCTGCTGGCACCCTTCAACCCTTAGCTATTCCTGAATGGAAATGGGATAAAATTGGTATGGATTTCATTACCGGTTTTCCCAGGACCAAGAGAGGGAATAATGCTATCTTCGTCGTTGTCGATCGTCTTTCCAAAGTAGCCCATTTCCTACCTGTTCGTGAGAGTATAACCGCTAGTCAATTGGCAGACTTATACATCTCCCGGATAGTGTCTCTCCATGGTGTTCCTTTGGAAATTAACTCGGATCGAGGAAGTATTTTCACCTCTCGATTTTGGGAAAGTTTCCAAAATGCTATGGGAACCCGCCTCTCCTTTAGTACCGCTTTCCACCCTCAGTCGAGTGGTCAAGTGGAACGCGTCAACCAGATTCTAGAAGACATGCTTCGAGCCTCTGTTATCTCATTCGGAATGGATTGGGAGAAGTGCCTTCCATTTGCCGAATTCGCTTACAACAACAGCTATCAATCTAGCTTGGGTAAAGCCCCTTTTGAAGTTCTCTATGGACGACGGTGTCGAACACCCCTTAACTGGTCAGAGACCGGGGAAAGACAATTCTTTGGCCCGGATATGATTCAGGAAGGAGAAGAGCAAGTTCGCATCGTTCGTGAAAAGTTGAAAACAGCCCAATCTCATCAAAAGAGTCAATATGACCGAAAACATAAGGCTATGACTTTCGAGGTTGACGAGAAGGCTTATCTTCGGGTTACCCCTCTGAAGGGAACCCATCGTTTCGGTATCAAAGGCAAATTGGCTCCTTGTTACATTGGACCTTTTCGCATTCTCGCTAAACGAGGAGAAGTTGCCTACCAGTTGGAACTACCTCCGCACCTCTCCAGAGTCCACGATGTCTTCCACGTTTCTCAACTCAGGCGTTGCTTCTCGGATCCTATCCGTGGAGTGGACCACGAAACGCTTGATCTCCAAGATAATCTTACATATCGAGAGTACCCCATTCGTATCCTCGATCAGGCCGAGCGTACCACTCGACGTCATAATATCAAGTTTCTCAAAGTACAATGGTCGCACCATTCTGAGGATGAAGCAACTTGGGAAAGGGAGGATCGTCTTCGACTTGAGTATCCCGCCCTCTTTCTGGAGGAACCCAAATCTCGGGACGAGATTCTTTTGAGTGGGGGTGAGTTGTCACATCCTAGTTAGCCATGCATTAGAGTGTTGCATCATGTTTACTCTTTCATCAGAAACCTGAAATGGGGATGACAGAACCCCCAGTCCCCTCTGAAACCAATTAGGGTTTACTAAAAACTTTTTCAATGAACCTGAAATGCCCTTCTAAAATGCCCATCATTTTTGTCTTGGTTCAAAACCTCTGCCAAAAGTGATGCACATTTTCCTAGGCCATCTTAGGGTTTTTGAATTAAATCATAAATATTTGAATTTGGGCATTTAAAATTATATAAAATATTTAAATGCTCAAATATCTCCAAACTAAAATGTTTCATGTTGGAAATAATCCAACTATGGACCAGGAGTAGTTTGGTGATTTTAGGAGTTGCCTAAGTATTTTATTTAATTCAACAAAGTTGCAGAAGTATTAAAAAAAACAGAAAACAGAAAAAAATGGAAAAACTTACTTGGCACCCAGCACCTGGCCCACCTGCCGGCCCAGCCCAGCACCGCTCCAGCGAGCTGCTTGCCGGCCAGGCAGGCAGGCAGGTGCCCGACGGCGACCGCAGCGTGCGCCACGCACCTGCTCGCCGCCTCGCCGCTCCCCTCGCCCGGTGACATCGTGGACCGGCCTCCCTCGCTCCCCCGAACCCCCCAGACACCCCCTCCTCTCTCCAGCTCCTCCCCCTCGCGCTCCCCCGCCATGACTGACGCCACCATCGCCGTGCCATCGTCGTAGCCGTGCTCCCCGCCGCCCGTGCGTCCTCTCATCGTGTCCA
>NC_041392.1:543936629-543989962 GCF_002162155.2 Triticum dicoccoides | reverse complement strand
CCCCGCCATGACCGACGCCACCATCGCCGTGCCTTCGTCGTAGCCGTGCTCCCCGCCGCCCGTGCGTCCTCTCATCGTGTCCAGGAGCTCCGCCGCTGTCCACTCCATCGAGCAAGCCGAGCCCCGAGCGCTCGCAACGCCCGAGTCCACCGCAACGACCTCGCCCGAACCGCCGTCGCCGGAGATCCCCTTCAACGCCGTCGTCGCTCCGGTCCATCTCCGGCCGCACCAAGGGCTTCGTCGCACTCACTGTGAGCTTGGCCATCTTCCCCCCTTTCTTTTCTTGCTCCCGAGCCATGTAGCGACCTCCCGGAGCTCAACCGCACCCACCGCCGTGGAGCTCGTCGCCGACGTGCTCCCGGTCACCCTTCGGCCACTCCACGGTGTCCATCATACTCACCGTGTCATGTAGCACCTAGCTAACTACTCCCCGCGCCTCACTGACCCCTCTAGCGTCAAGTTCGTCTTCGGCCGAACCCCGGTGGCCGCCAAAGTCGTCGCCGGCGCCAACTCCGGCCACCCCGACCCCAACGGACTCCACCAAGAGCTGCGGCTCGTCCTCAGCTCCACTCCTGTGGTCTCCGCGACCCATTTGGTGGCCGAAACAGCCAAAACCACTTCCGCCGCCGCGTCGGGCTCGCCGGCGGCTAAACGCCGGTGCAGCCGACCCGGGTTTGACCACGGGTGGGCCCTGGTTGACTCCCCTGAGTCAATGACAGGTGGGGCCTAGCCCTGTTAATTAAACAGGTTTAGTTTTATTTAAACTTTAATTAAATTAATCACCCTGACATGCGGGACCCACTGTCAGGTTTGACCTGGACATGTTCCGTTGACCTGCTGACGTCACACTGACGTCAGGCTGACGCAATAATTGATTTTCTGGAATTAATCTAATATAGGAAATTCCAGAATATAGTTTAAACTTTAAAAATTCATAACTTTTATTCTGTAACCCCAAATCAGACAAATTATATATGAAAAATTATCAGAAAAATCCAATCTATCCATCTGTACTATTTTCATGCATGATTAAACAAGTTAACTTGATGTTTAATGCAGAACAAGGAAAAACACTTTAAAGGGCCATGTTTGAGTTTGAAATTTGAATCTTTGATTCAAATTGGTTCAAACCCTTCTGGTCTTAGTTGCATTAGCCCAACACATTCATATTGCTATGTTTCATGCATGCATCATATTGTTGCACATTGTTTGGTGATGGTTGTGTATCGGTGTTCTTTGCGGCAGGTTCTGCCACCAAGGAGTATCGTGATTACCCTAACGAAGAATCGTATCAGTGCATCGAACCATCAGGCAAGCAACCAACCATTATATCGATACAATCCCATGTTCCTGCTCCTGCTCTCTTTTACTGCATTAAGACAACACGTTTCAAACTGCTGTGTGCTACGGTAGTTGAACCCACTTCCTCTGCATGACCTGTCATTGCCACAGTAACTAGATGAAACCCACTAGCATGTGTAGGAGTTGATTGAGCCATATGTATGTGTTGTTCCTACCTTGCTATGCCTGCTATGCTTAGAGTCGTGTCAGGTCTGGTTCATATGGGTGATGGGCTAGAGTGAAATGATTATGTCGGTAATGGGAGTGGTGTGGTGAACACGATTTGGTAAAGGTATCGATGAGAGGCCATGTAGGAGTACATGGTGGGTTGTTTCATTGAAGCCGACCTTAAGCACTGAGATCTGTATGTGTGATTTAAGAACCAGCTACTACCATGCATTGGGCCCGAAACCAATGGACCCTCTCGGCTTCTTATTCACCCTAGTTCTCCGTCCAGGAGTTGCAAGTAGTTTCTGGTGTTTGTAGTCTACTGGAGGCCGTGGACAGCGCTGACCGTAGGGGTGGGCTGTGATGCGGTAGGTACGTGGCCGGGTGTACCGAATACCCGTTAGGTATTTCGGGAACCCTGTTCACATCGTTCGGGGCCGTATGGGAAACCTCGGCCGGACTCCCTGCGGATGGAACCTGGATAGGCGATAAACCTAGACTGGAGGCTTAGGTGGTTAGGTAGGTCGTGGCCGACACCCACGTTGGGCTTCCGCTTGAAGGTTGCCGAGTACATGTCGTGTAAACGACGGTAAGTGGTGAGAGCGTGTATGAAGAAGTACACCCCTGCAGGGTTATCATGATCTATTCGAATAGCCGCGTCCGCGGTAAAGGACTACTTGGTTGCCTATACAGTTCATAGACAAGTAAATGGAAACTACTAAAAGCCTCAAGATAAGTGTGAGTGCCGAGGATGGCTCTTCCGTAGGAAGACGGAGGTGGATCCTCGGTAGTGTATTGAAGTGGTGAGTAGTGGACTCGTGTACGCAAAACCATTTCAAGTTGGAGTCTCGTAGGATAGTCTAGCCAAGAGTCAAAGCTGGCTTGCTGCAATAACTCCACCAACCCTTCTTGATAATGTGCATGTATGTAGGATCTGATGTAAGTCTTGCTGAGTACCTTTGTACTCATGTTGCTATAATTTACATTTTTTACAGAAGACGCTGCAACCCCTTCTGATGGGTTCTACGTAGACGTTGACATCAATGAGTAGGCTAAGGCCCAGGTGGAGATCCTGAGCTTGTGAAGGACCTCGTAGTATAGCTAGGCTTTCCAAGCCTCTTTTATTTTGCTAGTTGTCTGTACCCAGACAAGCTACTTCCGCTGCTGGTTTGTATGACTATATGACTTGAATGCTGGGTCGTGTGACCCGTATCTATGTGTATGCTATGTATGGCTCTCTGAGCCTTAAATAAAGTACTTGTGTCGTAGAGTCATGTTGTGATGTCATGTTGTATTTGCACATATCGAGCATATTGTGTGTATGTTATTGAAATGCTTGGTATGTGTGGGATCTGACTATCTAGTTGTTTATCTTTAGTAGCCTCTCTTACCGGGAAATGTCTCCTAGTGTTACCGCTGAGCCATGGTAGCTTGCTACTGCTCTGGAACACTTAGGCTGGCCGGCATATGTCCTTCTTCGTTCCTGTGTCTGTCCCTTCGGGGAAATGTCACGCATTGAGTACCGGAGTCCTGTTAGCCCGCTACAGCCCGGTTTACCGGAGTCCTGCTAGCCCAGTGCTACAGCCCGGACCCACTTGCTGATGACCGACACGTTCGAAGCTGGGTCATGGATGCCTGTCCCTGTAAGTCTGTGCCACTTTGGGTTTACGACTAGTCATGTCAGCCCGGGCTCCTTATCATATGGATGCTAGCAACACTATCATATACATGAGCCAAAAGGCGCAAACGGTCCCGGGCAAAGGTAAGGCGACACCCATGGGGATACCGTGCGTGAGGCCGCAAAGTGATATGAGGTGTTACCGGCTAGATCGATGTGACATCGAGTCGGGGTCCTGACAAAAGCTATCTTCATGATGTAGATCTACTTTTTTTCTCCCTAGCTCGCTCCAACAACGTGCACATGCACTTTTTGTGGCCTAGCTAGATCTATGTATGTTTGTGGTGTTGCATGTGTTTGTGGTGTTGCATATATGTTTGTCTTTGAAGGTACCGGTATTTGAAATGCGATAGTTGCCAATATTTTGCCGGAATATTTTGATTCATTTCCGTTTCGGCGAGAATTTTGGCACTATGCATTCTTTTTGGTCATATTTTTAGGGAAGGTCATGCCAAATTTTTTCTTGGTTCTAAAATATCGTTTTGCTCTACCCCGCAGGCGACCATGGTCCGCACGATGACTGAAGGCATTGTGAATAGGTTTTTGAGCTCCACGAAGGCCGAGATGCTTCGAAAGAACGAGACGGAGATAATATGTCCGTGTCGAAGATGCAAGCTGAAGAGCCTTATTGCAGACCCGGATTCCGGGAAGGTGCGGGACCACCTGCTCTTGCGTGGTTTCATGGATGGCTATCGGTGGCAAGGTGATGAAGATGACTATGAAGTCGTCCATGGCCAGGACGGGGCAAGAAATGAGGAAGGGCAACAAGACAAGTACCACCGCGGCGAGGGAGGGCGAGAAGACGAAGAATCTCCAGGACATGATCATGACGGTGATGCTGTAGACAGTCATCATGTAGAAGATGTCGTACATGATGATGAGGAAGATCAAGACGAAGGGCATGATCATGAAGATGAAGATGCCGGAGCAGACGACGATGGAGGATGGTTGCAGGACCCTCATATTCAAGAGCTGCTTCTCAAGCAGACGCATAACGCAAGAGCTGCCGCCCGAGAGAAAGCCAAGCTGGATCAACTGGAGATAGACGCGGTTACTCCATTGTATGAAGGATGCAGGCCCGAGGATACCCGCCTGAAAATAACATTCATGGCTCTGGAGATGAAGGTAAAACACAAAATGACTGATGCATGCTTCGACGAGAACATGTCATTCTGGCACGAACGTCTTCCCAAGGGGAACAAGTGCCCGACCAGTTTCGAGGAGGCGAAGAAAATCGTGTGTCCTCTGGATTTACCACACGTGAAATACCATGTGTGCATGAACAATTGTATCATTTATCAGGACGAGCACGCGGAGTCTACCATATGTCCGGTGTGCGGCGTCACTCGATACAAGAAGAGGAAGAAAGCTCCTAAAAAATCGGTGTGGTACTTTACGATCACTCCTCGTCTGCAGCGGTATTTCGCGGACCCTAAGGTAGCAAAGCTCCTGCGTTGGCACGCGGATAGGGAGGAGAAGAAGCGGGAAGATGACGGAAATGATCCAGAGATAAATAAAAAAGACAAGATGCTGAGTCACCCTAAGGATGCAAGCCAGTGGCAAGCGTTGAACTTCGAATACCCAGAATTTGGGAAGGATCCAAGGAACATCGTGCTGGGCGCGAGCACTGATGGAGTCAATCCTTTTGGCAGCCAGAGAAGCACACATAGCACCTGGCCTGTGTTTGTGTGGATGTACAACCTTCCCCCTGGTTGTACATGAAGAGGAAGTACATTCACATGAGTATGCTAATTGAAGGGCCGAAACAACCAGGGAACGACATCAATCTGTATCTGGGGCTGCTGAAGGAGGAGCTAGACACGCTGTGGAAAACGCCAGCCAATACGTGGGACGCCGCAGACAAAGAATATTTCCCCATGAGATCTGCACTGCTCACGACGGTGCACGACTATCTCAGTTACGGATATCTCGCGGGGTAGGTAGTCCACGGATTTTCTGGATGCGTAAGGTGCATGGATGACACAACGTATCGCCAGCTAGATAGAGATCCCGGGTCTTCGAAAACCGTGTTCATGGGACATCGAAGGTGGCTTCGTGACGATGACCCGTGGAGGAAACGCAAGGATCTGTTCGATGGTGAAACCGAACCCCGAAAACGCCCGTGTACGAGGAGCGGCGGGGAAATAGACAAGCTGTTGAAAAATTGGAAAGACTGCCCACTGCCGGGAAAGAAGCAAAAGGAGCCAGAGCCGGGAAAGAAGCGAAAGGCGCCAGAGCCGCTGCTGAAGGTATGGAAAAGGAGGTCTGTTTTTTGGGACTTGTCGTACTGGAAGATCCATCGTGTGCCTCAGCCTTGATGTCATGAATATCACGAAGAACGTGTGCGAGAGTCTGCTTGGTACCCTGCTCAACATGCCAGAGAGGACCAAAGATGGGCCGAAAGCAAGGGCAGACTTGAAATCAATGGGCATCAGGCAGGAGCTTCACGCTAATGATGATGATGATGATGATGATGATGATGATGAGGCGAAGCAGGACACAGAAAGTCGTCGCAAAGGCAAAAAGGCCAAGAAGACCGGAAATGACTACCCTCCCGCGTGCTTCACTCTAAATTAGGAGGAGATCGAGCAGTTTTTCACCTGCCTCCTAGGAGTTAAACTTCCTTACGGTTACGCGGGGAAGATAAGCAGATACCTAGACCCAGTGAAGCAGAAGTTCAGCGGGATGAAGTCTCACGACTGTCATGTGCTGACGACGCAGATACTTCCAGTTGCAATCCGTGGGATCATGGACGCGCACGTCCGTTAAATGCTATTTGGCCTATGCAACTTTTTCAACGTCATCTCTCGGAAGTCGATTGGCGTGAGGCAACTCAGAAGGCTACAGGAAGAGATTGTGGTGATACTATGCGAGCTTGAGATGTACTTCCTGCCCGCATTCTCCGATGTTATGGTGCATCTGCTGGTCCATATCGTGGAGGATATCATCCAACTCGGGCGGACGTTCCTGCACAGCATGATGCCGTTCGAAAGGATGAATGGTGTCATCAAAGGATACGTTTGCAACATGTCACGTCCAGAAGGAAGCATAGCCAGGGGCTTTCTGACCGAAGAGTGCATCTCCTACTACATGAATTATCTAGGCATCGAGAACCCCGTTGGTCTGCCCGTCAACAGGCACCTCGGCAGGCTCGCTGGATGGGGTCACCGTGAGGGTCGCCGTGAAATGCATGTCGACTTCGAGGGTTGACTCGCCGACTTTGAAAGAGCAAACCTAGTCGCGCTACAACACATAGACGTGGTCGATCCTTGGGTGGTAGAGCACAAAACCTTTATTGAGAAGACGTACAATGACCGAGGCCAACAGAGGACGGACGGAGATATACTCAAAGAGCACAACTCATGTTTCACGCGTTGGTTCAAGTAGAAGCTTCTGTCGTACCCTTTACATGAAGATTCTTCCACGGAAGAAGAACTCATATTCGCCTTGTCACAGGGCGCCGAGCACAACTTGATGACCTATGATGCGTATGATATCAACGGCTACACATTCTACACCGAGGACAAGGACATGAAGAGCGATGGTTATCAGAACTCCGGGGTAACGATGGAATCCTACACCGGTAATGACAAGGACAGATACTACGGAAGGATCGAGGAGATCTGGGAGCTGAGCTATGCTGGAGAGAAGGTCCCGATGTTCCGTGTCAGATGGGCCAAGAGCGTCCTAAAAGAAGACCGGTATTTCACCACCATGGTTATACCCGAAGCCAAATCCAAGACCGCGGGCGCAAACGTCACCGCGAAAAATGAGCCATGGGTACTGGCTTCCCAAGTGGACCAATGCTTCTTCATTACCGACCCGTCAAACCCCAGTCGTGTTGTCGTGAGGAGAGGCAAAAGGAAGATCATCGGAATGAATGGAGTAGCAAATGAGCAAGACTTCGACAAGTACGGCGACCCGAAGATCGAACATGACGACGACGATGAAGTAGCAGCACACCACAAGAAGAAGCAGGACCACCCTACCTAAAGGACGTCCGTTCCATAGAAGAACTCCATTTGCGAAAAAGAAGGGCAAGAAGATTGTGAACAGATAGCTAGCTAAGATCGATTGTATTTAAATCGTAGTCTTCATTTCTCGATTGTATTTCGACATTTTGAAATGATATTTCTTCTGTTCTAGTCCTCATGAATATTTATTTATGTTTATTATGTTATTGAATTTCTAACTCACAAAAAGTATTGAATTTGTTAATATGTTTTGAACTCATGCATGAATATTTTTAAATTTCAAGGGCACGTTTTGAATTCATGAATATTTTTTCAAATTTGATGATATTTTTTCATATTCATAAATGTTTTACCAATTCACAAATGAATGCAACTAAAAATCCAAAAAAAAAACAAATTTGATGATATTTTCAAATAACAAATTTGATGATATTTTTTCATATTCATAAATATTTTCAAATAACAAATTTGATGATATTTTTTTAAAAATATTACTGTTTCATATTCATATTCATTTTCTAAAAACTTATTCGATGCAAAAGAATAAAAATAAAATAATTACTAATGGCGCACCGCTGGGTGGTGCGCCATTGATATACAAAAAGAAGTTACTTATGGCGCACCGCTGGGTGGTGCGCCATTGCTATCCAAAAAAAATAGTTACTTATGGCGCACCGCTAGGTGGTGCGCCATTGCTATCCAAAAAAAAGTTACTTATGGCGCACCGCTAGGTGGTGCGCCATTGCTATCCCTCCCCCGACTAAAATCCCCAATCCCCATCACGGTAGCCCCTCCACCATCCTCTGCCGCCCCAACAACCACTCCACTACTCCTGGCCACCACCGTCGTCGCCCCACTCCAGAGCAGCGCCGTCGAGCACCCGTTTGACAGGGAGCACCACCGTCGTCGTGGAGCCACTCCACCGGCAGCCACCATCCTCGCGCGCTTCCTCCTCGAGCAGGCTCCTCGCGATTTAGGGTTTGCTGGCGCCGCCGGCCACCGGCGCGGCCCCTCCTCAACCACCGCCACGGGAGCTCCCACCCACGCCCGCCTCCTCTTCCGTCTTCTCTGGCCACCGCCCAGCTGCTCTCCACCGGCGCTGCCCCTCGTCGACCACCGCCAACGGCCAACGCAGGAGCCTCACCGCCCCCGGGTCTGCCTCGAGCAGCAGGAGCTCCACCTCTGCCCGCATCCGCCATCCCCATCCACCTCGAGCAGCAGGAGCACGCCTTGAGTCTCTGCTCTTCCCCTCCTCCCTGTAACCAGAGGTAAAGAAGCAAACTTACTTGCATATGCTGCTTCTATGTTTCTAATTCTTACGGATAAATCCCGGCATGAAAACATATGTGTAGATTCGTATGTTGTGTGTGTCCTCAACATGCATTATTTCCTGGTTATGTTGATACATAGCAGCTTGTGTGTGAAACATGTACTACTATTACTTCCTGGTTATGTTGATGTGAAGTGTGTGGCAGTTTACCTTTTATACATGCTTGATTGAAATTTGTGATGTGAAATGGATGAAAAAGAAAAAGGCAAATTGGGATATGCACACCACATAGCCATTTTATGCCAGTATATGCAAAGAAGAGGTTGAAAATCATAACAGGCCAGGGGGATGTTTGAACCGTAGAGGTTATGATAAAAATCTTGGAGAGAAGTTCTTGGCTAGGTTCTTTGGTTACTAGCAACTAGCATTGTTAGATGAGTTCTTATGCTATCTTGTGATAATTGTAGTAGATTATAGCTTGCTTCAGTTTGTCATCATAAGTTGGTTATTTAGATTTTAGATTTATAAGAAACAGGGTCACTAGGTGCACCCTATAGCTAGTAGCTCTTGATTGAGGAGATTATGTAGCCACGAACATCTGTGACTGAAGTTAGTCCATAGTTCACCTGGTCCTTAGTTGCCCATGAAAATGAAATTTTTTGCTTGCTGTAACAAGGTGATTGGTGAATGTGGATGATTTTTTTATCCTATGAACTCATTGTACTGCTACAAGAATTTGGTATCATCATGGTGTAATTGACTGCTTGAGAAAACTGGGTAATTTAGCAGTAGAAACAACTATTTTTTACAATCAAACAGTTCTTGATGCTTTGGTGCTCTTAGCTAGCTTAGTGGTGGGTCCCTTGGTGTCAGGCTGTGCTATCTATACATTCATGCCCTTTTTGTCACTGATGATTGTTAGATTGGGTTCCTACTTTGGTGCAGATCATAACTAGAGATAATTTACTTCTTCTGCCCATTTAGGACGAGCTTTCTTGCCGGGTGAGGGTAGTTTGTCACTCAGGTGTAATTACAGAAGTAGTGGAGGGATGGATACTGTCCTTTTTTTGTTATGCCATTGTTTAGTTTGTGGTGGTAGCGTAGCACAGCCTAGGACCATTGATTTTGTTTCATCATGTTCATCATACATACTCTACCTCTTAATTTTGTTTCATCATGTTCATCATACATATCCATCCTTTTAATTTTGCTGGGTGCATGTTTTTATGGTCCAGATAAGCTTCTTGTCTTGTTTGGCCGAAGAGCGCGTTACAAATTTGTTTGAGGCAAACAAAAATCTTAACATGACGCGTACATCTGTAGACTGGTGATGTCGGATTTTGACTGCCAGACTCAGGGGCATATCAATCTGGAATGATCCTGCTACTTTGTATATGGATGCATGACACTCCTAGTTCATGGGGTGGATGGTCCATGGCTCATAGCTCAGAAGATGGATATATGGCTTTAATTTGTTATAAGTTTGTGTTGTTATAAGTTTGTTGCTGTCATGGGGTGGATGATCCTCTGCTTTGTATATGGATATACTGCAATTTCATTTATGTTGTTATAATTTTGTTGTTGTCAGCATGAGTTAACTTGCTGTCATTTATCGAAATTTAGAATGTGTTGGACTATATGTTCATTGGTACTACTTGTGATGCTGCTGATGTACTACTTGGGAATTTTGTCAACTTGTGATGCTGCTGTTGTACCCCGAGAGGCCCTTGAGTTTGCCGGAATGTCGATTAACTTCTGTTCCGGCAAATTCGGGTACTCCATATGTCCTATTTTCAGCAAAGGTCATGCTGAAATTTTCCGTGAATTTTAGCATGACTTTGCTAAAAATCGGACATATGAGGTACTTGCTACTAATGCATGGGCCGGGGTATCTTAGTACTTAGTTAAGTAGGATCAACTGCCCCTTTATTCTTGCTGCATTAAACCATAGGTGGCAATAGAGCCAAGTGATTAGTGGCAAGTGATTAGGCCCAACCTAGGGTGCCTCGGCATCGATAAACCCTAAATGATGAAAACTTAACTTGGCTGCCCCGGATGCCTCGGTGTCGATGAGAACCTAAATGATGTACGCTTAGGCTTTTAGGGTGCCTTCGCGTCGACAAACCCTAAATGATGAAAGCTTAGGCTTTTAGGGTGCCTCGGTGTCGACAAACCCTAAATGATGAGACCATGATCTTGTTCCTTGACAATAACCAACTTTTTGACCAAACTTTTTTCCTATTTAGAGCGAAACATGGCCCACAACGATGAGGCCGGTGGTTCGGGCGGCAAGAAATTCTAGGAGCTGTCCCAGGAGATGGAGGAACAACCTCACCGCTATGAGGACGCCGCGGAAGACACTGATCCTGATTACACAACCCCTAGTGGCGTCGGGGATGACACCACTGATGGTGCCGCCGAGGATGCCACCACTAATGATGGCGGCGCACACACAGATGGCAGCCAACCGAAGAAGCAAAGGAAGGACCGGCGCCCGAATGCGCTCCGCACCCTCAAGAAGGAATTCACTCAAGTGGACTCCGACGGGAATCCAAGGGAGCCCAAACATATAGTCAAGGGGTACTCGCTTCAGCTCGGGTGCATTCTCCGGAGCACCGTCTCGATCAACACCAAGAACCTTAGGCATAAGGACCGAGGGAATTTGCGCAACCTCCTCTTCACGAAGCTGCACGAATGATACAAGTTCCCCGCCGAATTTGAAAACACACGCCTCTCAGGGAATAAAGTGAACAGTGCCGCCCTCACGAAGATGAGCACGGCCCTGTCTACTTAGAAAAGTGCGGTGAAGAGAATGATTGATAAAGGTGATAGTTATGAGAAGATCAAGGCGAAATATCCTTTGATGAGCGAAGATGAGTACAAGGAGTTCAAGATCAAGTGCGAGAGTAGTGCAACCTCCGAATCAAGTCAGTGGAGGAAAGAAATGCGGGAGTTGAACTTAGGGGAACACAAACTCGGTCCCGGTGGTTACAGAGTGGCGGAGCCTATATGGGACAAGGAGGACGTGGAGCGTGCCGAGCAAGGCCTACCGCCCCGCTTCGAGAAATACAGCGGTGACAAGCAGACCAGGAACTATGTCAGGGCCCGGTACAAGGAGGACCCGATAACAAAGGAGCTTACCACGGATCCGAAGACCAGGGCGCTTGAGCTTCTTCTGGTAAGGAATACATCCCCGCGTAATTAGCTCCATATGGTTGCACTCTAATTAATCCCCAATATTTGTAAATGGTTCACGTTCCTTTCGCAGGACACTGAAAGCAGTAGCGCGGGGTCGTCTAAGAGCTCCCCTTTCGACACCCCTTTAAATAGGGCGTTGAACGTAATGAAAAACAAGGATAAGCTCACTAAGCCGACATCAGCTGGCCGTGTGGCCGGCAAAGGCTTGTCCACAAAATGGGGGTCATACTATACCGCTGGTGTGCGGAAGGAGAAAAAGACCAGCTCAGAAAGCCAGACGCGCGAGGTTGAAGAACTCAAGGCACAAGTGGCGCGGATTCCAGAGCTTGTCCAAGAGCAAGTGCAACAACAACTTGGAACGACGCTCAATGCCATGGTGCCTACGTTGATTCATGGGCTGACGACGTGGATTGCAGGCGGCCAACAGGGGCCTCCCCCAATTCCCAGCTTCACGGCCAGCAACTTGCACAGCGCGCAGGCGGCGCCATTGGTGTCTCCGGCGGCGGCGCCATTGGTGTCTCCGGCGGAGGCAGTATTCGTGTCTCCGGTGCCGGCACGGGCGTTGGAGCTTAATGCACCCGGGTGTACGCCGGCCAGCACCTCACCAGCAAGCGCCCCCTCCGTCAGTTGCACGCCCGCCGTTGGCGGTGCCTCGACATTAGCCGAGCTCGACAGCATCACGGTAACCAAGCCTCTTGGCCGATGACTTCATCTCCTTGCCTTTGACTAGGCATCCCTGACGCCCTGTACATGTTTTCGCAGGGCACCACCGACGTTCCTTGCACTCTTCTGCATTTCGTGGGCGCCGAGTTGGTCGATGTCGCCAAGGGCAGAATCGTTCAACCGGGCAACCCCATGTTCCACGGTAATCCGATGCCACCCACAATGTATAGGGTTAAAGTGGTTCGGGTGCTACCAGGCTGCGACGAGCTGTTACCTCCGATTCGACCCACTGGGGCCGATGAAGAAGATGAGATGACCCTCAGCACCTGCGTAAACTGGCCCCTGCTTTGGCTGAAGAGCCAGATTCATTTGGGGCGGGGGACACCACCCCACAGACAAGACCGCCAGTCGTGCTGGCGCCAAGCCATGGCAAGAACGCCGCAACGCTACCGGACCTACCAGACATCCCTATGGCACAGGATCCGGACAACCCTATGGCACAGGATCCGGACAGCGACGACAACGACGATGGTACATTTACCAAAGTTGATAAGTACTTTGCCGAACATGGGTACGCTGACGAGTTCAGCGGGCCTCTTTCTCAAGAACCCAACCAAGACGACCGCGATCTAGCTGGTACGCCGGAGAAATCCAATTGCAACAGGCATCGTCTGGCGTTCAGTTCTCAGGACACGCCTCCAACTCCCGCCTTCACCGAGCCTCAGATAGCTGAGGTGCGAAATATTATCAGCCCCAACACGCAAAAGAAGGCGGTCTGTGAGCAGAACTCGGTCCCATTACAGGAGATCAAGAAGAAGGGACGGAAACGAAAGACTAACAAGGGCGCCGGTGCGAGCCAGCCGGCACCGAGTTCGATCCGTGCTCAGGACGGGCCACCTTCACCTAAGGATATCTCGAGGAGGGTGCATGTGGCGGGTAGGGCGATGCTACCGCCAAATATGCTGAATGCTGCAACCGGTGCTATGCGGAGTCTGCACGACAATGTTCTTTCTTTGGAGAAGCGGCGTCTCAGAGAGAAGGATGTGGCATACCCGGTTTTCGTGGCCAAGTTGCCAGAGGGCAAGGGCTTTGTGGATGGCGACATCGGGGGTATGATCGTCCTGCGGTTTGATGACATCTTTGCTATGTTTAACCTTCATCTGCTGCATTACACCTTCGTTCGGCTGTTGTCACTGAGTATGGAGATGCGGATCATTAGAGACAAGACCCCGGACATCGTGATAGTCGACCCCTTCTACATGCGTGCCAAGCACTTGAGCAGCGCTGGGGACTGCCAAGTTGCGAGTTCACACCTCGAAGGCGTCATTCTGGCAAACCCAGATAAGGATAACATCCTTGTGCCTTACTTTCCCGAGTAAGTCATCCCTTAACCGCCCCGTAACATATGATTTCTTAGATTTCGATCATTTTTTTCTAACATTCCGTGTTCTGTGCAGTGACACACATTGCACACTCATCCTCTTAAGCCCGAAATATTCCATGGCCACGTATTTAGACCCGAACTGTAACTCCAAGATAGACTACACAAATGTCAAGCAAGTTCTTGATGATGTTCTCCCCGCCTACGCCAAATCTGGAGGCACCTTCACCAGGGCAGTTCGTAAGTACGGCAAGCACATGTTCTCACACAATACGAAGTTCTGCTGCGTCAAGCAGCCGCCTGGCAGTCAGAAGGATGCCTACTACGCCCTCCATCACATGCGGGCGATCGTAAGGGACCATCATCAACTTCTGCTACCAGATAATCTCAAAGATTGGGCCGCGAGCTTGTCGGCAGTCCAGGACACGGACCTCAGACAAGAATTCTTTCGCATCCAGTCGGAGTTTGCGGACATCATCCATCAAGATGTCCTTCATACCTCGGGGCAGTTCTTCCTCAGATATCAACCGTCCAACAGTGAGATAGATGAAATGCTACAAATGCAGGGTGACAACGACCGCGATTTCATGACCATCACGACAGACGGCGGCTTCATCCACGTTCCCGTCCGATGAGTCGAGTCGAAAGTAGTGATGTGTAGTTCTGAAACATTGATTGGCTCATGTTGTAATTATACTTTAATGAATTCGTATGTCTCTTTGGTTTGGACAGTTGTTCAACTTAGATGTAATTGATGCTATTTATTAGTAGGACCATGAATTGTGCTATTAATGTCTTGCTTTTCTCCTCCGATCCTTTTGTTGCATACTTACATATTGCTTATGTATTGTCTGTTGTTTGGCTTGTGCATAGAGATGCCGTCATATGTCGTGTACAAGGGTAAGGTTCCCGGAGTCTACGACGACTGGGAGGAGTGTCGGAGACAGGTTCACCATTTTAGCGGTAATAGTTACAAAGGGTACACCACTAGGGCGGAGGCCGAATCTAGATACGCCCACTATCTAGCGGGAGAGAGGAGGGAGCGTTGGAGGAATCGGATGAAGACCAGTTTGATCGCGATGATGCTCATCGTGATGACCACATCTCTCTTCTATGTGATGGTAGTTTAGATGATCGATATCGACTTGTAATGTGAAGACAAACTCCATACTCGCGGTCTTGAGACTTGTAATGTTTTATCTTTGTTCGGTCTTTTGAATTTGGAGACTAATATGATGAATTGTATTCGGAGACTAATCTTCTATTGTATTCGATGAATCTGATGTTGCTGTGTGCTGCTGTCTATATTCTGTCTAATAATATATTTTATATTCTGTCTAATAATATATTTTGTAACCTGCGCAAAAATCAGAAAAGGAAAAAAACCAAATATTCATACTAATGGCGCATCACCACCAGGTGCGCCATTAGTATGCCAAAGGATACTAATGGCGCATCAACAGAGAATGCGCCATTAGTATGACAAAGCCATGCTTACGTATGGCCCCCCGGGAGGCACACTAATGGCGCATGCTGTTACATACTAATGGCGCACTAGTTGGTGCCCCATTAGTATACCAGATACTAATGGCGCACCCGTGGTGCGCCATTAGTAAGATATACTAGTGGCGTGCTACTAATGGCGCACTGGTAATGCGCCATTAGTAGGCAAAACCAGTGCGCCATTAGTAGGCCTTTTCCTAGTAGTGTACATATATACTGGTGGATGTAGAGGCGCGCACGTGTCGTAGTAGAGGCGGCCAAGGTGCAAGAAAGAAAATACGGCCACGTATGTGTACATACGGGCGGGGTCTCGAACGCCTACTCGCGCATACGTACAGCGAGGGCTCGTGTACATGGCTGGGTCGGAACAGAGAAACAACGCCGTCGTCGTGTTCATGGGGAGGCAACGGAATTCGTCGTGTTCATCGGGAGGCAACACGGCTAGGTCGGAACGGAATGCGTCGTCGTGTTCATCGGGAGGGCTTGGACGGAAGAGGCGATGGAAACGAGGCCTGGCGTACCGCACAACGGAGGAAACGGACCTCCTATGGTCGAAACGGGGGTCCTGTTGATCGGGAGGGGTGTGGCGCACCGCAAAACAGAGGAAACGGACCTCCTACGATCAAAACGAGGGTCCTGTTGATCGGGAGGGGTGTGGCGTACCGCAAAACGGAGGAAACGGACCTCCTACAATCGAAACGGGGGTCCTGTTGATCAGGAGGGGTGTGGCGTACCGCAAAACGAAGGAAACAGACTTGTGTTGGAGCGCTACGGTCGAAACGGGGGTCCTGTTCATCGGGAGGGGTGTGGCGTACCGCAAAACGGGACTCCATGAGATACTGTTCATCTCCACCGTCGACCCCCTCCAGCCTCCACGAGCTACTGTTCATCCACCGTCGACCTCCTCCAGCCTCCACGGGCTCCTGTTCATCCAGCCTCCACCGCACGCTACTCCACTGGCTACTGTTCAACCACCCCTCCACCGTCTACTGTTCATCTAGCCCTCCACACCACGGGGTCCTGTTCAACCACCCCTCCACGGGCACCCCTCCACCATCTACTGTTCATCCCGCCCTCCACACCACGGGGTCCTGTTCATCCACCCCTCCACGGGCACCCCTCCACCGTCTACTATTCATCCAGCCCCCCACCACACCACGGGGTCCTGTTCATCCAGAGGCAACGCCACCGCTCACTGTTCATCCAAACCCCCCGCAACGCTCACTGTTCATCCCATCGATCGGCTTCAGTTAGCAGCAGTAGCCAAGGAATCGCTCGATCGGGTTCAGTTAACAGCCATCGATCGATCGCTCGGGTTCAGAAACACGTAGCCTGCACTGCAATCACTCGGGTTTAGTTAGAGCCCAACGCCTCGCTCGGGTTCAGTTAGAGCCAACGCCTCGCACACACGCGCGTACGTGTACGAGAGAAACACGCATCGCTCGGCCCCCGACCTCCCACCGTAACCAGGAACTCCCCGAAATTTTCCTCCCCCTCGCTTCTACCATGGTTTTTTCCGTCATGGACGGCCCAAAGAATGTCATGCAGCTACGTCTCCGGCCCGCCCAAGACGAAAAGCCCATTTTTTGTCATAGAAGTAGGATCCCACCACATCTATGATGATACCGGGTTTTGTCACAATTATCGTCATAGAAGTGTCATATGTATGACATCGTTCGGCCCAAAATGTAACGGATGTGTCTTTTTTTGTAGTGTTAGGAGTATTCATGGGAGACCCCGCACCAGGAGGAGAAGACGAAGAACCCAAGGAGATTCGTCTGGAAGACTACATCATCATCGACGACACCGACTCGGACCCCGACGATAGCGATGATGACTATGAAGACGAAGCTGGAGCAGACATCATGGAGTCTTCAACCGATCAGTATTTTTAGTAGACCACCACATCAGTAGTAGTATTCCACCATGTATATAGTATAGTCCGAGCACTTTTGTAACGATAGTTAGATCGATTTTATGCCCTTTCTTGATTGATCGAGTAATATGATTGTGTTTGTCTCATGTGCATATGGGTAGTGTTTTCTCATTAGACCTCATTCTATTCTAATCTCTCCCCTCTAAACCCATCAGATGCCTCCGAGACGTGACCCCGGATTTACTTTCCCACATGAGCTCACTTAGTTGATCCAACAGCAGAATACCCCGATGCAGTTGTTAGTTCAGAACCAAGGCAACAACAACAACAATCCACCGCCACCACCACCAGTTGATAACTTAGCCCGCTTTCTGAGGTTGCAGCCGCCAGTGTTTTCCAGTAGCACCGAGCCGATAGTGGCAGATGATTGGCTCCGCATGATTGGAAGGGAGTTAACCACTGCAGGATGTACAAATGCTGAGAAGGTGCGTTTTGCCGCACGTCAGTTGGATGGACCAGCAGCCTCATGGTGGGAGAATTACACTGTCACCTACCCTATAGCCACTTTTACATGGGATCAGTTTCAGCAAGCTTTCCGTACAGCCCATGTCTCAACTGGAGCTATGAGTATGAAGAAGTGTGAGTTTCGCAACTTACGCCAGGGGAACCGTACTGTGGGTTAGTACATGGATGAGTTTAGCAAGTTATCTCGAGCGAGCCCCTGACGATGTGGCCACAGATGCCGCAAAGCAGGAGAAGTCTATGGAAGGGCTGAATGATGAGATGAGCATGCAATTGATGGTGGCAACATTCAACAACAACCAGGAGTTGATAGATAAGGATCTTATGATTGAAGGGAAGCAGCAGCAGATTGAGAGCCGTAAGAGGAAGTATGGATAAGGAAGGTATAATTCAGGAGCTCAGCAGAAGCCCCGCCTAACCCCTAACTCGGGAGGACTTGTTCATAACCATGGAGTCCACACCCACAATGGAGGAAGTAACCATAATCATACTGGCCCAAGGAATGGGAATGGGAATGGAGCAAGCAACAATCAGAACCGTTCCAATCCAGCCACACATGCGAAGAGAGACCTAAGCCACGTTACTTGTTTCAAGTGCGGGAATACTGGACACTATGCCACGGAGTGCCCTGAAGCAAAGAATGGAGACAGCAATGGGAGCGCTGTAAAGAAGCCCAATCCATTCAACAAAGGACAAGTGAACCACGTTAATGTGGAGGAGGTTGAAGAGCAGCCAGACGCAGTTATTGGTAAGTTTTTGGTTAAGTCTTTTACCGCCCTTGTTCTTTTTGATACTGGTGCATCGAATTCATACATATCAAGGGAATTCATGCATAAGTTTAAACTACCAATCCAAACCCTTAGGACCCATCTGTTAGTGAGTTCACCTGGAGCAGAGTATATGGCTAGTCGATGGTGCGACCAGATACCCTTAACCATTGGTAGTCATGTTTTTCTGTCCGACCTAATAATCTTGGAGTCACAAGGATTGGATGTGATATTAGGCATGGACTGGATGTCAAAGTATGGAGGAAGCATTGACTGTGTTAGTAAATCAATTTGTCTCACCACCCCGGAGGGAAAAGGATCAAGTATGTATCTAGGCATGCGCCAAGGAGTAGCCAAGTGAATACCCTCACATGAGTTGTTCAGGAGGAAGTGCCTGTAGTGAAGGATTACCCGGATGTTTTTCCAGAAGAGTTACTAGGCATGCCATCGGATTGAGACATCGGGTTTTTGATAGAACTATTGCCAGGCACCGGGCCAATATCGAAGCGACCATATCGGATACCCGCAAATGATCTGGAGGAGATTAAGAAACAGATCAAGGAGTTAATGGAGAAAGGTTACATTCGACGGAGTTCCTCACCATGGGGAGCCCCAGTGCTTTTGGTTGAGAAGAAGGATAAGTCTCTAAGAATGGTTGTTGATTATCGTGCGTTAAATGAAGTGACGATCAAGAACAAATACCCACTGCCGATGATCAATGATTTGTTTGACCAACTGCAAGGAGCTAAAGTATTTTCAAAGATCGATTTGCTATCAGGATATCACCAGTTGAAGATACGAGAGAAGTATATACGAAAGACAACATTCACCACACAGTACGGGTAATATGAGTATACGGTCATGTCATTTGGACTGACTAACGCCCATGCCTACTTCATGAGCATGGTGAACAAAGTGTTCATGGAATATTTGGATAAGTTCGTTGTGGTGTTCATTGATGATATAATGGTATACTCGAAGAATGAGGAGGAGCACGAAGAGCATTTGCGTTTAGTTCTCGAGAAACTCAGGGAACATCAGTTGTATGCCAAGTTCAGCAAATGCGAGTTTTGGCTGAAGGAAGTCGGATTCCTTGGACATGTTATATCAGGAGAAGGTGTAGCAGTAGATCCCACCAAGGTTCAGTCAGTCACTGAATGGTTGGCACCCACTTCAGTTAGCGAGATCCGCAGTTTTCTTGGACTCGCAGGATACTATCGGAGATCCATTGAGAATTTTTCCAAAATTACGAAGCCAATGATGGAGTTTTTGAAGAAGGATACCAAATTTAAATGGATGGAAGATTGTGAGGCGAGTTTTCAGGAGTTAAAGAAATGTTTGACTACAGCCCTAGTGTTGATTCTGCCAGATATACGTAAGGATTTTCAAGTGTATTGCGATGCCTCTCGCCTAGGACTTGGAAGTGTGCTTATGCAGGACAAAAGAGTTGTTTCATATGCCTCACGACAACTAAAACCGCACAAAGTGAATTATGCCACGCATGATTTGGAGTTAGCAGCCGTAGTGCATGGTTGAAGACCTGGAGACATTACCTTATTGGAAATCATTGTGATGTGTACATAGATCATAAGAGTTTGAAGTACATTTTCACACAGAAGGAGTTGAACCTTAGGCAGAGGAGATAGTTGGAGCTTATAAAGGATTATGACATGAAGCTTCACTATCATCCAGGCAAGGCCAATGTGGTAGCAGACGCTTTGAGTCGGAAGAGTTATGCTAATACCCTAGTAAGCACGGGATTGCCGAAGGAGTTAGCAGAGGATCTCAGGGAACTTCGATTGGAGATTGTTCCTAGAGGTTTTGTTGCAACAATGGAGGTTCAGTCTACATTGTTAGGAAAGATTCGAGAAGCTCAGAAGGATGACAAAGAGATTGCCAAGATAAGAGAGAGGATGAGCGAAGGAAAGGCCAAAGGTTTTCGTGAGGATGAGCACGACACCTTATGGTTTGAGGACCGTTTTTACGTGCCCAATAACACGGAGATCAGGAAGTTAATACTTCAGGAGGCTCATGACTCACCATACTCGATACACCCCAAAAACACCAAGATGTATTTGGATTTGAAGGAACATTTCCGGTGGACTGGTATGAAGAAGGTATTGCCGACTATGTAGCCGTATGCGATGTGTGTCAAAGAGTGAAGGCAGAGCATCAAAAGCCAGCATGATTGTTACAGCCGATGCCGATACCCGAATGGAAGTGGGATAAACTTTGCATGGATTTCATCACTGGATTGCCCAGGACCAAATCAGGATATGATTCTATATGGGTGGTACTTGATCGCTTGACCAAAGTAGCTCACTTTATCCCAGTGAAAACCACCTATACAAGTGCAAAGTTGGCCAAGATATATATGACTGATACGTCTCCATCGTATCTACTTTTCCAAACACTTTTTCCCTTGTGTTGGACTCTAACTTGCATGATTTGAATGGAACTAACCCGGACTGACGCTGTTTTCAGCAGAATTTCTATGGTGTTATTTATGTGCATAAACAAAAGTTCTCGGAATGACCTGAACTTCACGGAAAAACTTTTCGGAAATAATAAAAAATCCTTGCAAAAGATGAAGGCCAGGGGGCCCACCACCTGTCCACGAGGGTGGGGGGCGCACCTGCCCCCCTAGGGCGCGCCCCCTACCTCGTGGGCCCGCATGGAGCTCCTCCAACCTCAACTCCAACTCTATATATTTGGTTTCGGGGAGAAAAAAATCAGAGAGAAGGATTCATCGTGTTTTACGATACGAATCCGCCGCCAAGCCCTAAAACCTCTCGAGAGGGCTGATCTGGAGTCCGTTCGGGCTCCGGAGAGGGGAATCCGTCGCCATCGTCATCATCAACCATCCTCCATCACCAATTTCATGATGCTCACCGCCGTGCGTGAGTAATTCCATCGTAGGCTTGCTGGACGGTGATGCGTTGGATGAGATCTATCATGTAATCGAGTTAGTTTTGTTAGGGTTTGATCCCTAGTATCCACTATGTTCTGAGATTAATGTTGCTATGACTTTGCTATGCTTAATGCTTGTCACTAGGGCCCGAGTGCCATGATTTCAGATCTAAACCTATTATGTTTTCATCAATATATGAGAGTTCTCGATTCTATCTTGCAAGTCTATAGTCACCTATTATGTGTTATGATCCGTTAACCCCGAAGTGACAATAATCGGGATACTTACCGGTGATGACCATAGTTTGAGGAGTTCATGTATTCACTATGTGCTAATGCTTTGTTCCGGTACTCTATTAAAAGGAGGCCTTAATATCCCTTAGTTTCCATTAGGACCCTGCCGCTACGGGGGGGGGGGGGATAGGACAAAAGATGTCATGCAAGTTATTTTCCATAAGCATGTATGACTATATTCGGAATACATGCCTACATTACATTGATGAACTGGAGCTAGTTCTGTGTCACCCTAGGTTATGATTGTTACATGATGAACCGCATCCGGCATAATTCTCCATCACCGATCCATTGCCTACGAGCTTTCCATATACCGTTCTTCGCTTATTTACTTTTCCATCGCTATTGCTATCATCACTACAAAATACCAAAAACATTACTTTTGCTATCATTATCTTTTGCTACCGTTACCACTACTATCATATTACTTTGCTACTAAATACTTTGCTGTAGATATTAAGTTTCCAGGTCTGGTTGAATTGAGAACTCAGCTGCTAATACTTGATAATATTCTTTGGCTCCCCTTGTGTCGAATCAATAAATTTGGGTTGAATACTCTACCCTCGAAAACTATTGCGATCCCCTATACTTGTGCGTTATCAAGACTATTTTCTGGCGCCGTTGCCGGGGAGCATAGCTCTATTCTTTGAGTCACTTGGGATTTATATCTGCTTATCATTATGAAGAACTTGAAAGATCCAAGAACCAAGATCTATCCCTCAACTACGAGGGGAGGTAAGGAACTGCCATATAGCTCTGCACTTGATTCACCTTCTGTTTTGAGTAAGCTTGCGACACCTAAACATACTTCTGCTATTCGTTCTGATATGTCGCATGTTATTGATGATGCCACTTCTGCGATGCATGATACTTATGATGAAACTACTTGTATGCTTGATACTACTGTGCCACTTGGTGAATTTCTTGATGAACAACTTGCTAGGGATAGAGAGAATGAAAATATTGAATCTGGTAATATTAATGAAAGTGATGATGAAGACTCACCTGTTATTCCTGAGGGTTATGTTTTTGATAAAGAAGTTTCTTTAGCTATTTTAGCTTGCAAAGTAGATACGAACTCAAGAGGTTATTAGCTAAATGGAAGCAACAATCTCTTAATGCTAGGATGAAACCTGACCCTGCTTTTTCTACTTCACCTATCTTTGTTATTGATAAGGATTATGAATTCTCTGTTGATCCTGATATAATTACTTTGGTTGAATCTGATCCTTTTCATGGCTATGAATCTGAAACTGTTGTGGCACATCTTACTAAATTAAATGATATAGCCACCCTGTTCACTAATGATGAGAGAACTCGTTACTTTTATATCCTTAAAATATTTCCGTTCTCATTAAAGGGTGATGCTAAGATATGGTTTAATTCTCTTGATCCTGGTTGTGTGCGTAGTCCCCAGTATATGATTTATTACTTCTCTGCTAAATATTTCCCTACTCATAAGAAACAAGTTGCTTTAAGGGATATATATATATAATTTTGTGCAAATTGAGGAAGAGAGTCTCCCACAAGCTTGGGGTAGGCTTCTCCAATTACTTAATGCTTTGCCTGATCATCCTCTTAAGAAAAATGAAATACTTGATATCTTTTATAATGGACTAACCGATGCTTTCAGAGATTACCTGGATAGTTGTGTTGGTTCTGTTTTCAGGGAGAGAACACCGGATGAAGCTGAAATTATATTGAATAATATGTTGACAAATGAAAGTAATTGGACACTTCCTGAGCCAGCTCCTGAGCCTATTCCTAAACCAACTCTGAAGAAAAGGGGTATTCTATTTCTCAGTCCTGAAGATATGCAAGAGGCAAAGAAATCTATGAAAGAAAAAGGTATTAAAGCTGAAGATGTTAAGAATTTACCTCCTATTGAAGAAATACATAGTCTTAATTTACCGCCTGTTGAAGAAACATATGACCTTAATCCATTACCTATTGAATAAACTCATGGTCTTGATAACCCGACACAGGTAGTAAAGGTAAATTCTCTCTATAGATATGATAAAGCTGAAATTCCATTTACTAAGTTTGCTAGCCCATGCTTAGATGAGTTTGATAAATTTATGGCTAAGCAAGAAGATTTTAATGCTTATTTTGGTAGACAATTGAAATAATATTCAAATATGCTTGAACACTTGGGTGATTATATGGCTAATGTCAAAGGTGAACTTAAACTTATTAGTAAACATGCTTCTATGATTACCACTCAAGTAGAACAAGTACTTAAAGCTCAAAATGATTTGCTCAATGAATTGAATAGTAAGAATAATGATAATGCTGTTACAGTGGCTACTAGAACTGGTAGAATGACTCAGGAACCTTTGTATCCTAAAGGCCATCCTAAGAGAATTGAACAAGATTCACAGACAAATAATATAGATGCACCTAGTCCTTCTAAAAGGGAGAAAAAGAAAAATGATAGGACTTTGCATGCTTCTAGTGAACCTATTACTGAAACACCTGAGAATCCAAATGATATTTCTATTTCTGATGCTGAAACACAATCTGGTAATGAACCTGAAACTAGTGATAATGTTAATGATAATGTTCATGATGATGCTCAACCTAGTAATGATAATGATATAGAAATTGAACCTGGTGTTGATCTTGATAACCCACAATCAAAGAATCAACGTTATGATAAGAAAGACTTTGTTTCTAGGATACACGGAAAGGAAAAAGAGCCATGGGTTCAGAAACCCATGCCTTTTCCTCCCAAACCATCCAAAAAAAGGATGATGAGGATTTTGAGCGCTTTGCTGAAATGATTAGACCTATCTTTTTGCGTATGCGATTAACTGATATGCTCAAAATGAATCCTTATGCTAAGTACATGAAAGATATTGTTACTAATAAAAGAAAGATACCGGAAGCTGGAATTTCCACCATGCTTGCTAATTATACTTTTAAGGGTGGGATACCAAAGAAACTAGGAGATCCCGGAGTACCAACTATACCATGTTCCTTAAAAGAAACTATGTTAAAACTGCTTTATGTGATCTTGGAGCCGGTGTTAGTGGTATGCCTCTCTCTTTATATCGTAGACTTGATTTGAATAAGTTGACACCTACTGAAATATCTTTGCAAATGGTTGATAAATCAACTACTATACCTGTCGGTATTTGTGAGGATGTTCCTGTTGTAGTTGCAAACGCTACTATTTTAACGGACTTTGTTATTCTTGATATTCCCGAGGAAGATAGTATGTCTATTATTCTTGGAAGACCCTTTTTGAATACCGCAGGGGCTATTAGTGATTGCACTAAAGGCAATGTCACTTTTCATGTTAATGGTAATGAGCATACAGTACACTTTCCGAGGAAAGAACCTCAAGTTCATAGTATCAACTCTATTGGAAAAATCCCATCGATTATATTTGGAGGTTTTGAATTTCCTCTTCCTACTGTCAAGAAGAAATGTGATATTCTTATTATTGGGGATGTGCATATCCCCGTTGAGGTAAGATAGTGCTATTCGAAATTTCTCCGGTTCCATGTTATTCGGAATGAGTTCGTTAACAAGACTTGATCAACCTTGTTAGTGGATTCCTTTTGATGAGCAGGAGATGGATGAAACTAGAAGGCACAACTCCCTGTACTCTCCTTTTACTTTCTGTTATTTATTTTAAATAAAATAAAAATAAGTATTTTTCTGTCTGTTATCTGATTATCCGTGCAATATAAAAATACCCCGAAAATAAAAGTTCTCCAAATGCCCTGAAATTTAAATATGATTTTTTTCTAGAATATTTGAGAATATTTGGCACTGAGAACACAGCAGGAGGAGCTGGCACCTGGCCACGAGGGTCAAGGGCGCGCCCTACCCCCTGGGCGCGCCCCCTGCCTCGTGGGCCCATGGTGGCCCTCCTCCACTTATCCTTGCACCCACACACTCCTTCTTCCTCCCACAAACACGAATATCCAGCTTAAACCCGAGCCCAAGCTCATTTTGCTGCCATTTTCGACCTCCTTGCTCAAAGCACCTCTCACAAAACTGCTTGGGGAGATTGTTCCTTGGTATGTGACTCCTCCATTGGTCCAATTAGTTTTTGTTCTAGTGCTTTATTCATTGCAAATTTTTGCTGCTTAGGTGACCCTGTTCTTGAGCTTGCTTGTCAAATTTATATGGTCAAAAGTAGTTTTGATGCATGATATAGGCTCTAAGCACTTGTAGGAGTAGTTTCTATCAATACTATTGAGTTTGGTTTACTTTTATTTTGAAGTTCGGTCATGTGAATGGCCTTCCGATGATTTCTTGAGAGCAGCCGGGATTTATGAAGATTTTTATGAATTGGCTGAGAATGCAGGCCTCACCGCTTTCCTCCACGACCAACGCGATCAGTATCTCTTACTCACAAATATCTTTGTGCAAAACTTTCATTTCCATTCTAGGAGCTCACCACCTACGGTGGAGTTTTATTTATATGATGAGCATAAGGAGATGTCACTTTATGATTTTTGTCAGGTTTGTTTGGTCCCTTTCGAGGGCATGGCAGAGGAACCGCATCGCAGCGATGTGGATGGGTTTATTGATACCATCACTGTAGGGGAAACGAGGAAGGTTTCCGATGCACGAATCACTAGCATGCAGTTTCCTGTTTTATGCTACTTTGCAATATTTGCTAGTCGTTGCTTAATTGGTCGCGGAAACTGTGGAAATATTAGTGTTCCTGATATTATTATTTTGTTCCATGGTTTTTTCAGTGATAACTCTGTTAGTATGGGCGACATTATTGCTAAACGGTTAAGTCTGAACAGTACAAAGGGCCCCATCTTTGGAGGCATCTATGCTTCACGCCTAGCTGCACATTTTAACATACCTGTTAGGCATTATGAGAAGGAAGAAAAATTGCTGCCTCGTGTTTATTTAGATTATAAGAGTATGGTGGCACATGATTTTATTGTTAAGAATAGGGAAGGAGAGCTTAAATACAAATTGTTCTTTGATAAACATCATCCTGACACTATTACCCTGCCTGCTCCTTCCTTGTTTGATTTATCTGCAGGCCAGTACCTTGTTCCGTTAGAGGCTATTCACGCCTATCGGAACCCTACATTAGCCATAGAGCCAGAGCCGGAACCACAAGTTGATCCTCCATGACAGTCTAATTACCAGTGGGATCTGGAGATGATTGCCAACCAGTGGCAGTCAGAGTCTTCTTCTTTGCAGTACGACCCCAACTTTTATTATGGATATCCGCCAGGCCAACCGTGGCCATAGACCAACTTAGGCCAAAAGCCTAAGCTTGGGGGAGTACGTATTTCTCACCGACATTACATTCATGTTCACACACTCATTGCTAGATGTCGGTGCTCACACTTTTTCATTGTATCATCCATGCTAGTTTATTTTCCTTTTTATGCTTTCTTCTTGTGTGTTTAATAAACCTTAAGACAAAACAAAAAAATAGTTGTAGCTTTTAATTAGTTTACTTTCCATGCTTGTAGTAGTAATTAAAAAGAAAACCCAAAAATATTTCCTGTTCTTCTTTTGGTTGTTGGGAGCATTTCCGTATAAATAGTTTTATTTCTTTTCTTTTCTTTGGGGATTGATAGGAGAAAACCATAATTAAATTGTTGAAGTGGCTCTTATATGCATTATTGTTGATCTGACAAAAGAGCCCATATTGCCTTGTCTTCTCCTGTTTATTGAATGCTTGCAGATTCCAGCTTAATCCAATGCACGTGCACTATTATTATTATCCACATCGTTTGGTCGTGCAAGTGAAAGGCAATAATGATGATTATATGATGAACTTACTGAGATGAGAAAAGCTGGTATGAACTCGACCTCTCTTGTTTTTCTAAATATGATTAGTCCATCGTTCCTGATTCAGCCTAGTATGAATAAACATGTTTGCAATGACAACTAGAGATCATAGTTCTTGTGCCATGCTTGATTAGCTAGGAGCTTATAATGGTTTACCTTGCATGCCAACATGCTATTAAAATGGTTGTGATGTGGTATGATAGGGTGGTATCCTCCTCTAAATGATTTAAGTGACTTGACTTGGCACATGTTCACGCATGTAGTTGAAACAAAATCAACATAGCCTTCACGATATTTATGTTCATGGTGGATTGTATCCTACTCATGCTTGCATTCGGTGTTGATTAATTTTAATGCATGTTCATGACTATTGTTGCTCTCTAGCTGGTCGCTTCCCAGTCTTTTGCTAGCCTTCACCTGTACTAAGCGGGAATACTGCTTGTGCATCCAACTCCATAAATGTCACAGCCCTAGCTTCAGCCTTGTTGTGGTCTAGTCTTGGTTGTTGCATCATGTTTAAATTTTCTTAAACCTGAAATGGGGATGTCCAAACCCTAGCACCAAATGAAATGCAACTAGGATCAAAATAAAAATATTTTCAATGAACCCAAAATGCCCTTTGAAAATGTTCATAATTTATGATAAAGGTGAAAACCTCTGCCAAAAATGATGAGCATATTTCATGGACATTTATGGATTTTTGAGTAAAATCATATTGTATTTGAATTGGAGCATTTAATGCCTATAAATATTTTAAATGCTTCAATACTTCTGAAAACAATTGGGGGCTGCTGGAAATAATTCAAATAATGCCCACAATTTTTGTGAGGATTTTACAAAATGAGTTAGTATTTTTACTAATTCAAAACAAATCAAAATAAATAGAAAACAGAAACGGAATTAAAAGAGAGAGAGAGAGAGAGAGAGAGAGAGAGAGAGAGAGAGAGAGAGAGACAGTGCTCACCTGGCAAAGCCCCCAGGCCCAGCACTGTTGGCCAGCCCACCAGGGGCAAACCTGTCCTCAACCTCTGCCTACTGGCACATGCAAGGCCGAGCATGGCGCCCGCGCATGCCAGCACGCAGCTGCCTGCCTGGCCCTCCCCTGGCCAGCGCGATGCCGCCAACGACACGCCGCCGTCGTCTGGACCCCCTGACCTCCTCACTCTCCCCCTCCGTCTCTCCCTCGCTCTCTCTCTCTCTCGCACACCCGAACGCGCCGTCGCTGCCGCTCATCGTTGCCGCGACCACCGGCCCTCCCTCGCTTCCCCGACTGGTTCACGAGCTCCACGACGTCGTCCTCGACCCCCTCACCGAGCCACGCCCCGCCGGAAGCCCTGCAGCGTCGCCCTTGAGCTCGTCTTCAACCTCTGGCTGCCGGCAACCTCACCTTCGATTCGCCGCTGTCCGTGCTTCCCCGGCCTCCCTGAGCTTCTTTTGAGCACCCATGTGAGCTCCTGATCCTCCCCCTATGCTCTCCCCCTCCGTTCCCATTCTCTATCCGCCATCCCCGTGCACCCGAGCTCCGGCCGCCGCCATGGCCGGCGTGCCTTGCGCTCGCGAGCTCCTCCGCTCAAACCCGCCGCACGGTTGTGCTCCTCGTGCCCCCAG
The DNA here is from genome assembly GCF_002162155.2 of Triticum dicoccoides. Taxonomy (NCBI): domain Eukaryota; kingdom Viridiplantae; phylum Streptophyta; class Magnoliopsida; order Poales; family Poaceae; genus Triticum; species Triticum dicoccoides. The sequence continues at coordinate 543,961,025 of NC_041392.1, read as the reverse complement.
GAGTCCGCCTAGCCCTTTTGCTGACTCGCCCGTGCCCCATAGCACCGCTGGCCACATGTGCCGAGCGCCACCGCCGCCCAGCTCGACGCCGTCGACAATTCCGGCCACCCCACGACCAACAGATGGCACTGTTGGACGCGGATCACTCCCACGAACCTGTAGAACCCACCCAGCGACAAATGGTCGCCGGAGAAGGAATTCCGGCGAGCCGCCACCGCACTGTGAGGTCGCCGGCGTCCAACTTCGGTGAGATGACGTGGCTCGTCATTAGCAGCTAACAGCCCCACTAATTAACCCCTCCAGTGACACCGACATATGGGCCCCACGCCCTTAATTAACCATAGTTTAGTTCCTGATTAGTTTTAACAAGTAACTGCGGCCCCACCAGTCAGAGCTGACCATGCTAACATGGTCGTTGGCCGGACCCACCTGTCCGTGACACTGATGACCCCGGGTCACTGACCAGTGGACCCCACTGGTCAGGTTTGACCTGGGCTGGCGCAGTTGACCTGCTGACATCAGCATGATGTCATGCTGACGCTGTACTGATTTTCTGGTTTTAAAATAATCCAGGAAATTTCAAAAAATACCCAAAACTTGTAAAATTCATAGAAATTCAACCGTAACTACAAATGAAAAGATTTGTATATGAAAAATGATCAGAAAATCCAATCTATCCATTTGTATCAATTTCATGCATGTTAGAACAACTTATAGTTGCTGAATAGGGCAAATCATATGTTTGGCATTTGAATATCCACATATGGAGTTTGAATTTGAATCTTGGGTTCAAACCAACTTCATTTAACCTGTTGCTAGTTGCATTAGCTCAATCAAGAGCATATTGCCATGTCATGATCATGCATCATATTGTGCATTGCATTGATTGTGTTTCCTCTCTGTTGCCGGTATTTGCCCCCTCTGAGTAGACGATGTTTCCGACGATGTGATCGATGACACCAATGAAGAACTATACTATCTTCAGAAGTGCCAGGCAAGAAAAACCCCCTTGTTCATTTCGATACAATCCCACTCTCTCGCTCCTGCTCTCTTTTACTGCATTAGGACAACGGCGATTCAACTGTTACATGCTGCGGTAGCTGAACCCCTTTCCTCTGCATGACCTGTTATTGCCACAGTAAATAGATGAAACCCACTAGCATGAGTAGGAGTTGTTTGAGCCCTGATGTGCCTACTCATTCATGTTTGTTTGTCATGCCTGCTACTGCTTAGAGTTGAGTCAGGTCTGATTCATCGGGGATGAATTGGAATGTGGTGAACATGTCCTACTGTTGAGAGCTAAGTGTGTGAACACGATTTAGTAAAGATAGCGGTGAGAGGCCATGTAGGAGTACATGGTGGGTTGTCTCATTGCAGCCGTCCTTAGGAACTGAGTTCTGTGTTTGTGATCCATGAACAGCTACTACCACGCATTGGAATGCTTAAGTGCCCCTCTCGACTTATTAATCAACCTGATCTCTGTCCAGGAGTTGCAACTAGTTTCTGGTGTTTGTAGGTAGTGTTAGTAGTCTACCAAGTGGCACCCGATACAGGTGGGCTTGGGACAGACTAGGCACAGTGGCCCGGTGTACCAAGTGGCACCCAGATGGTGGGCTTGGGAACCCTGTACACATTGTTTGGGGCCGTGAGCGACACCCCGGCTGGATCTCCTTGCGGATGGAACCCGAATAGGCGACAAACCTGGACTGGAGACTTGTTGGTTAGTCAGGTCGTGGCCGACTTCCTCGCCCGGCTTCTGCTTGAAGGTTGCCGAGGTACATGACGTGTACAGGGCGATAAGTGGTGAGAGCGTGTGTGAAGAAGTACACCCCTGCAGGGCTATCATTATCTATCCGAATAGCCGGATTCCTTGGATATGGAAACTTGGACCCCTTGCATAGTTCATAGACAAGTGAAAGTGGAGACTCTAAAATGCGCAAGATAAGCGTGAGTGTGCTATGGACGGCGTTCTTGTAGGGAGACGGGAGCAGATCCATAGTGGTGTATTGATATGGTGAATATGTGGACTCGTGTGCGCCACCTCAAAAGAGTTATTTGCAGTCGTAGTTCAGGTTAGCCACTGAGTCAAAGTTGGCTTGCTGTAGTTAAACTCCACCACCCCCTTTGTTGATACCGGTGCATATGTAGTTAGTTCTGATGTAAGTCTTGCTGGGTACATTTGTACTCACGTTTGCTTAATTTATGTTTTGCAGAGAGACTTCAGTCTCTCTAGTAGTTCCACGTGGACTTCGACGTTTAGCTTGTTACCTCAGCTACGATCTTGTACCCTTGGGAGGGTCTGGTAGATAGTCAGGCTCCTCAGCCTTCTTCATTTTTAGTTGTCTATACTCAGACAAGTTAAGCTTCCGCATGTGCTTTGACTTGTATGCTCTGAATGTTGGTTCATGAGACCCATGTTTGTAATATCTCGCTCCTCGGAGCCTAATGTATAAATACTTGAGTCGTAGAGTTATGTTGTGGTGCCATGTTGTATTTACACATATTGAGCATATTGTGTGTATGATTGAAATGCTTGGTATGTGTGGGATCCGACAACCTAGTTGTCTATCCTTGGTAGCCTCTCTTATGGGGAAATGTAGTATTGTGCATCCATGAGCCATAGTAGTCCGCTACAGCCCGGTTCACCGGAGTCTTGCTAGCCCAGCACTACTGCTCCGGAGCACTTGACTGGCCGACGTGTGATTCACTTCGTTCCTGTGTCTGTCCCTTCGAGGAAATGTCACGCGGTGACATCCGGAGTCCTGCCTAGCCTGCTACAGCCCGGTTCACCGGAGTCCTGTTAGCCCAGTGCTACAGCCCGGATTCACACGCTGCTGACCGACATGCTCGATGTTGATTCATGTATGCCTGTCCCCGTAAGTTAGTGCCACTTTGGGTTCACGACTAGTCATGTCGGCCTGGGTTCTCTGTCATATGGATGCTAGCGGCACTATCATATACGTGAGCCAAAAGGCGCAAACGGTCCCGGGCCATCGTAAGGCGACACCCGTGGGAATACCGTGCGTGAGGCCGCAAAGTGATATGAGGTGTTACCAGCTAGACCAATGTGACTTGGAATCGGGGTCCTGACAGCTTTGGTATCAGAGCCTGACTGCCTGTAGGTTTACCAAGCCAAGCTGGTCGAAGTCGTGTCTAGAAATGCTTTAGTTATATAAGGGAATTGATTGTGGATGGGAACGTAAGGCTCTTTTTACTCCTTATCCTCATGACCTTCTGATCTGAGTCATCTTATCTTTTCTACGGGGTTAAGAACTAGGCTTCTCTTCTATTTCTCAGGATGACGTGTTACTAAACCGTAGTTGCCTAGGATTGTTGAGTTCAAGCCTCAGTTCAGTTCCTACTACTTCCATATGTTCATAGCTGGCCTCAGAACCTTGATATTGTGATGTTGAGTGGTTATGCCACTATGTTGCATGATGTCTCAAATCATTTTGAGCATTTACAAACGTTATGCTGTCTGAGTCATCCCAGGTTTCTAAACAGTCTGATGCATCTGCAAATCCCTTCCTCCCGTTCCTGATGTCCTTTTGGGCCAGATTAAGCACACTAATCGGTGAGTTGAGGTACTCTATTGCCTCGACATATATGTTGGAGTTGTTATTATGACACTAGGGTATCTTAGAGTTAGTAATCTAGCCATGTTTGGTGTTCCTAGTGTGATGATTCTGGCCACCATTCTCGAAAGCATCTCGTGATGCTACTTAGTAGTAGGTATTCTACTCCTGGGCTTTTGAACCCGAGATTCACCCTACTTCATGTTGTTAGTATTTGCTAGTTCCGTTAAGATATTAGTAACCTTGTGATAGTCCTCGAGGTCCGAGGTATTTCTTTCTTCCAAATACCATGAACCATTAAGGCAGAAGTTCTTGAACCAAAATATCACAATCATAGTACTCTTGAGGAGTTCTCCATTCATAATTGTGATTCTGCCAGCTCTACCTTTCTGCATGGGTTATCCGAAAGAAATATGTTGAACTCGTTCGACATACTAATCTATGCATCCACAACTCAGAAAGTTATATGTTCCTTTGAGTTGTCCCCCTTCAGTTATATTCCGACCTTCATCTATCAATTGATAGTCAAGAGTATGTGAGCATTCGTTCATCGGTGCCTATTATTCTTGTGGTCCGTCGAGCCATTCTATTCCGGAATGACTAGGAGAAACAAACTCCAGCACCTCATCCATTTCTAGGATTGGGTCAAAGTAGTTGTATTCCACAGATCAAAATGCCAATCCAGCTTTTGACTCTGTTCTACCCTGAAGTATTGCCCTCCTGATGTCAGGAATGTCATGAGAATTGCACCAACTCTTATGAATTCTTGATCCAGTGATACTTCTCGCCATCATCATTCATTTCTCGGTTCCATGTTGTTGCAACCGGAATACCGACAAGTGAACCGTGATGTGTGAAATCAATACTCCTAGCAACCCCGTTGCTTGGTGGTTAACGGACGATAATCTCATTCTTAGCATGCTGGTTATTGAATTATCATTCTAAGACTGATCGTGCTACCTAGTCCATTTTTCCTGGTGCACTCTTCGATCAATGAGTTAGGATTGTGTCAGTCCCTCGCTATCTTGATCATATCAACTTGCCCTGAAAAGCAAGATTGTTCCCTCGAGCTTAGTAACATATCGGTGGTTCGTGGTTTTCTGATTATCTTCTCAGAAGTATCACCAGGTTGTCCCCTGACTGTTATGTTGAGTTTGTGTTCAAATGGTTTCCCTATAAACCACCTCTTCTCCGAGAATCTGTGGGGTACCCCCTGAGCTACTTGGTTAAGCTAAACAACAACTTGGAGAGTTGGAAGATAAAAGCTTTACCTAACCTAGTTCTTTCCAAGGGGATATCTTATATGTGTGTGTTGAAGAAAGATGATATCTTCATTGATTGGTCCTCGTGATCAGTTGTTGGACCTATTGTCTTACCCAAAACTTTGACTTTAGTATGGCCTATCGCCAAGTCAATTCAGAACCAACGATGTTCGTACTGTTGTTTTTACTCGTGGTTGATTCCTCGAGCATACACCATTACATCTTTTGGTCTGACCAATTCTATCACCTTGTTCACATAGTCGTGGAATTCCATTTTATGGAAATCTTGATAACTTGTTGTTGAGCCCATCGACAACATCCTTATCTCCTCCATGATGTTGTTGGACATCAAGCTAGTGTTGGAAACTTGTGTAAGCATTTCTTCGTGTTTCGTTCATGAAGCATATGCTTGGAGGAAAGAAGTGACTACCTCTGATTCACATGCATTTGGTGAAAGTTGCCGCCGTGCATTCGAGAAAGTAGTTTTTCTTCCTCTGGAATCATCCCAAGTTAATCATGCACGTGCGAAGTATTATGTGGTCTGGAGACTTGCAACCTTCATTCCATATGTATTCCTAGCACAGCAAGCCACTGATTGACTTGTTCTAGGAGAAGAAGTTCCTTCTTAAGAGCTAATCATGACTTCAGTAAGGACTTTTCTATCCTCGATGATGGTTCCCAACCAGAACTCAGTAGTGTTTGTTGTAAGACTTCCATGTGGTCATGCTTGTCTTGGAAAATGTGTTCACATGTGTGTAGCAGAACCAACTCATATTTTGGAGCTTGCTATCATAGTTCATTTCCCGAGAATCTCGCAACGTTATCTCGTCGAATTGTGTTGCAAACTTTATTTTGCAGACATGTTGAGTCTGAAGTATCTTGTTACTAACCAGATCTGAATCTCAGGCAGATATGATGGTTGGAACATTCCAACATTTGCATTTTGTTCCTAGCTTACACCGTCTTTGTGACATTTCACTATGGGTTGCCTCCATAGTAATTCTTATTCAGGATCATCTTCAAAAGTGGTCCTACCATGGATTCCACCCATTTCCGATGATAAACAAAATCATCCCTTGCGTTGTCTTCAACAAGGTAGTCCACATCATCCATTCTAGTCTGGGTATGCCATCCCTACTTACTCCGCCAAACGATTGTTGTGAACTGCCTTTGGCTGGTATGAAGAGTTTCGATGATCTATGGATCAACAGTAATTCTTTTTGCCACTTAGGGGAATAATTCTACGAGTCACCTCCTCCAACATGTCTCGTTAGGGAATCATGGCAACTCAACTCCTTGCTATGTTGACAACCGTTCACCACCTTCTTAAGTGTGGAATTGTTGCGTACCTAGTGAATCTTCGCCATCCATTTCACTCCATCCCTCTAGGTGTATGCTTCGTGTCTCAGCTCTAGAGATGTTTATATGTCTCATCCCGCGAGTTGATCTTGAATTGCTCAATCTTTGAGAAGATCGATTTCTGAAGAGTTTCTTTCCATCGTCATAGTTGGATGAAGATCTCGAAAGCAAGGATGTCAAGACCAACAGGATGCAATGGATCAACATCTTCGAGAAAGGCAGTTGGATCATGAAGATTGTGATAGTTCGAGTCCCCTCTCCCTTTTATCCTACGCTTGAATCTCGGGATGAGATTCTTGTTTAGTGGGGGCGAGTTGTCACAACCCTAGCTTCAGCCTTGTTGTGGTCTAGTCTTGGTTGTTGCATCATCTTTAAATTTTCTTAAACCTGAAATGGGGATGTCCAAACCCTAGCACCAAATGAAATGCAACTAGGATCAAAATAAAAATATTTTCAATGAACCCAAAATGCCCTTTGAAAATGTTCATGATTTATGATAAAGGTCAAAACCTCTGCCAACAATGATGAGCATATTTCTTGGACATTTATGGATTTTTGAGTTAAATCATATTGTATTTGAATTGGAGCATTTAATGCCTATAAATATTTTAAATGCTTCAATACTTCTGAAAACAATTGGGGGCTGTTGGAAATAATTCAAATAGTGCCCACAATTTTTGTCAGGATTTTACAAAATGAGTTAGTATTTTTACTAATTCAAAACAAATCAAAATAAATAGAAAACAGAAACAGAATTAGAAGAGAGAGAGAGAGAGAGAGAGAGAGAGATAGATAGAGAGAGCTCACCTAGCAATGCCCCCAGGCCCAGCACTGTTGGCCAGCCCACCAGAGGCAAACCTGTCCTCAACCTCTGCCTACTAGCAGAGGCAAGGCCGAGCACGGCGCCCGCGCACGCCGGCACACAGCTGCCTGCCTGGCCCTCCCCTGGCCAGCGCAATGCCGCCAACGACACGCTGCCGCCGTCTGGACCCCCTGACCTCCTCACTCTCCCCCCTCCGTCTCTCCCTCGCTCCCTCTCTCGCACACCCGAACGCGCCGTCGCCGCCGCTCATCGTTGCCGCGACCACCGGCCCTCCCTCGCTTTCCCGACTGGGTCACGAGCTCCGCGACGTCGTCCTTTACGCCCTCACCGAGCCACGCCCTGCGGGAAGCCCTGCAGCGTCGCCCTTGAGCTCGTCTTCAACCTCCGGCCGCCGGCAACCTCACCTTCGATTCGCCACCGTCCGTGCTTCCCCGGCCTCCCTGAGCTTCTTTTCAGCACCCATGTGAGCTCCAGATCCTCCCCTATGCTCTCCCCTCCATTCCCATTCTCTATCCCCCATCCCCGTGCACCCGAGCTCCGGCCGCCGCCATGGCCGGCGAGCCTTGCGCTCGCGAGCTCCTCCGCTCAAACCCGCCGCACGGTTGTGCTCCTGGTGCCCCCAGGAGTCCGCCTAGCCCTTTTGCTGACTCGCCCATGCCCCGTAGCACCGCTGGCCACATGTGTCGAGCACCACCGCCGCCCAGCTCGACGCCGTTGACGATTCCAGCCACCCCGCGACCAACTGATGGCACTGTTGGACGCGGCTCACTCCCACGAACCCGTAGAACCCACCCAAGCGACAAATGGTCGCCGGAGAAGGAATTCTGGCGAGCCGCCGCCGCACTGTGAGGTCGCCAGCGTCCAACTCCGGTGAGATGATTTAGTATTTTTACTAATTCAAAAGAAATCAAAATAAATAGAAAACAGAAACGGAATTAGAAGAGAGAGAGAGAGAGAGAGTGCTCACCTGGAAAAGCCCCCAGGCCCAGCACTGTTGTCCAGCCCACCAGGGGCAAACCTGTCCTCAACCTCTGCCTACTGGCACATGCAAGGCCGAGCATGGCGCCCGCGCACGCCGGCACGCAGCTGCCTGCCTGGCCCTCCCCTGGCCAGCGCGATGCCGCCAACGACACGCCGCCGCCGTCTGGACCGCCTGACCTCCTCACTCTCCCCCCTCCGTCTCTCCCTCGCCCTCTCTCTCGCACACCCGAACGCGCTATCGCCGCCGCTCATCGTTGCCGCGACCACCGGCCCTCCCTCGCTTCCCCGACTGGTTCACGAGCTCCGCGACGTCGTCCTCGACCCCCTCACTGAGCCACACCCTGCCGGAAGCCCTGCAGCGTCGCCCTTGAGCCCGTTCGTGCTTCCCCGACCTCCCTGAGCTTCTTTTGAGCACCCATGTGAGCTCCTGATCCTCCCTTATGCTCTCCCCCTCCATTCCTATTCTCTATCCGCCATCCCCGTGCACCCGAGCTCCGGCCGCCGCCATGGCCGGCGAGCCTTGCACTCGCGAGCTCCTCCGCTCAAACCCGCCGCACGGTTGCGCTCCTGGTGCCCCCAGGAGTCCGCCTAGCCCTTTTGCTGACTCGCCCGTGCCCCGTAGCACCGCTGGCCACATGTGCCGAGCGCCACCGCCGCTCAGCTCGACGCCGTCGACGATTTCGGCCACCCCACGACCAACTGATGGCACTATTGGACGCGGATCACTCCCACGAACCTGTAGAACCCACCCAAGTGACAAATGGTCGCCGGAGAAGGAATTCCGGCGAGCCGCCGCCGCACTGTGAGGTCGCCGGCATCCAACTCCGGTGAGATGACATGGCCCGTCATTAGCAGCTAACAGCCCCACTGATTAACCCCTCTAGTGACACCGACATATGGGCCCCACGCCCTTAATTAACCATTGTTTAGTTCCTGATTAGTTTTAACAAATAACTGCGGCCCCACCAGTCAGAGTTGACCATGCTGATGTGGTCGTTGGCCGGACCCACCTGTCCGTGACACTGATGACCCCGGGTCACTGACCGGTGGACCGCACTGGTCAGGTTTGACCTGGGCTGGCGCAGTTGACCTGCTGACATCAGCATGATGTCATATTGACGCTGTATTGATTTTCTGGTTTTAAAATAATCCAGGAAATTTCAGAAAATACCCAAAACTTGTAAAATTCATAGAAATTCAACCGTAACTCCAAATGAAAAGATTTATATATGAAAAATGATCAGAAAAATCCAATCTATCCATCTGTATCAACTTCATGCATGTTAGAACAACTTATAGTTGCTGAATAGGGCAAATCATATGTTTGGCATTTGAATATCCACATATGGAGTTTGAATTTGAATCTTGGGTTCAAACCAACTTCATTTAACATGTTGCTAGTTGCATTAGCTCAATCAAGAGCATATTGCCATGTCATGATCATGCATCATATTGTGCATTGCATTGATTGTGTTTCCTCTCTGTTGCCGGTATTTGCCCCCTCTGAGTGGACGATGTTTCCAACGATGTGATCGATGACACTGATGAAGAACTATACTATCTTCAGAAGTGCCAGGCATGCAAAACCCCCTTGTTCATTTCGATACAATCCCACTCTCTCGCTCCTGCTCTCTTTTACTGCATTAGGACAACGGCGATTCAACTGTTACATGCTGCGGTAGCTGAACCCCTTTCCTCTACATGACCTGTCATTGCCACAGTAAATAGATGAAACCCACTAGCATGAGTAGGAGTTGTTTGAGCCCTGATGTGCCTACTCATTCATGTTTGTTTGTCATGCCTGCTACTGCTTAGAGTTGAGTCAGGTCTGATCCATCGGGGATGAATTGGAATGTGGTGAACATGTCCTACTGTTGAGAGCTAAGTGTGTGAACATAATTTGGTAAAGGTAGCGGTGAGAGGCCATGTAGGAGTACATGGTGGGTTGTCTCATTGTAGCCGTCCTTAGGAACTGAGTTCTGTGTTTGTGATCCATGAACAGCTACTACCACGCATTGGAATGCTTAAGTGCCCCTCTCGACTTATTAATCAACCTGATCTCTGTCCAGGAGTTGCAACTAGTTTCTGGTGTTTGTAGGTAGTGTTAGTAGTCTACCAAGTGGCACCCGATACAGGTGGGCTTGGGACAGACTAGGCACAGTGGCCCGGTGTACCAAGTGGCACCCAGATGGTGGGCTTGGGAACCCTGTACACATCGTTTGGGGCCGTGAGCGACACCCCGGCCGGATCTCCTTGCGGATGGAACCCGAATAGGCGATAAACCTAGACTGGAGACTTGTTGGTTAGTCAGGTCGTGGCCGACTTCCTCGCCCGGCTTCTACTTGAAGGTTGCCGAGGTACATGACGTGCACAGGGCGATAAGTGGTGAGAGCGTGTGTGAAGAAGTACACCCCTGCAGGGCTATCATTATCTATTCGAATAGCCGGATTCCTTGGAGATGGAAACTTGGACCCCTTGCATAGTTCATAGACAAGTGAAAGTGGATACTCTAAAATGTGCAAGATAAGCGTGAGTGTGCTATGGACGGCGTTCTCGTAGGGAGACGGGAGCGGATCCATATTGGTGTATTGATATGGTGAATATGTGGACTCGTGTGCACCACCTCAAAAGAGTTACTTGCAGTCGTAGTTCAGGTTAGCCACTGAGTCAAAGCTGGCTTGCTGCAGTTAAACTCCACCACCCCCATTGTTGATACCAGTGCATATGTAGTTAGTTCTGATGTAAGTCTTGCTGGGTACATTTGTACTGACGTTTGCTTAATTTATGTTTTGCAGAGAGACTTCAGTCTCGCTAGTAGTTCCACGTGGACTTCGACGTTTAGCTTGTTACCTCAGCTACGATCTTGTACCCTTGGGAGGGTCTGGTAGATAGTCAGGCTCCTCAGCCTTCTTCATTTTTAGTTGTCTGTACTCAGACAAGTTAAGCTTCCGCATGTGCTTTGACTTGTATGCTCTGAATGTTGGTTCATGAGACCCATGTTTGTAATATCTCGCTCCTCGGAGCCTAATGTATAAATACTTGAGTCGTAGAGTTATGTTGTGGTGCCATGTTGTATTTACACATATCGAGCATATTGTGTGTATGAATGAAATGCTTGGTATGTGTGGGATCCGACAACCTAGTTGTCTATCCTTGGTAGCCTCTCTTATGGCGAAATGTAGTATTGTGCTTCCATGAGCCATAGTAGTCCGCTACAGCCCGGTTCACCGGAGTCTTGCTAGCCCAGCACTACTGCTCCGGAGCACTTGACTAGCCGACGTGTGATTCACTTCGTTCCTGTGTCTGTCCCTTCGAGGAAATGTCACGCGGTGACATCCGGAGTCCTGCCTAGCCTGCTACAGCCTGGATTCACACGCTGCTGACCGACATGCTCGATGTTGATTCATGTATGCCTGTCCCCGTAAGTTAGTGCCACTTTGGGTTCACAACTAGTCATGTCGGTCTGGGTTCTCTGTCATATGGATGCTAGCGACACTATCATATACGTGAGCCAAAAGGCGCAAACGGTCCCAGGCCATGGTAAGGCGACACCCGTGGGAATACCGTGCGTGAGGCCGCAAAGTGATATGAGGTGTTACCAGCTAGATCGATATGACTTGGAATCGGGGTCCTGACAGCTTTGGTATCAGAGCCTGACTGCCTGTAGGTTTACCAAGCCAAGCTGATCGAAGTCGTGTCTAGAAATGCTTTAGTTATATAAGGGAATTGATTGTGGATGGGAACGTAAGGCTCCTTTTACTCCTTATCCTCATGACCTTCTGATCTGAGTCATCTTATCTTTTCTACGGGGTTAAGAACTAGGCTTCTCTTCTATTTCATAGGATCACGTGTTACTAAACCGTAGTTGCCTAGGATTGTTGAGTTCAAGCCTTAGTTCAGTTCCTACTACTTCCATATGTTCATAGCTGGCCTCAGAACCTTGATATTGTGATGTTGAGTGGTTGTGCCACCATGTTGCATGATGTCTCAAATCATTTTGAGCATTTACAACCGTTATGTTGTCTGAGTCATCCTAGGTTTCTAAACAGTCTGATGCATCTGCAAATCCCTTCCTCCCGTTCCTGATGTCCTTTTGGGCCAGATTAAGCACACTAATCGATGAGTTGAGGTACTCTATTGCCTCGACATATATGTTGGAGTTGTTATTATGACACTAGGGTATCTTAGAGTTAGTAATCTAGCCATGTTTGGTGTTCCCAGTGTGATGATACTGGCCACCATTCTCGAAAGCATCTCGTGATGCTACTTAGTAGTAGGTATTCTACTCCTGGGCTTTTGAACCCGAGATTCACCCTACTTCATGTTGTTAGTACTTGCTAGTTCCGTTAAGATATTAGTAACCTTGCGACAGTCCTCGAGGTCTGTGGTATTTCTTTCTTCCAAATACCATGAACCATTAAGTTAGAAGTTCTTGAACCAAAATATCACAATCATAGTACTCTTGAGGAGTTCTCCATTCATAATTGTGATTCTGCCAGCTCTACCTTTCTGCATGGGTTATCCGGAAGAAATATGTTAAACTTGTTCGACATACTAATCTATGCATCCACAACTTAGAAAGTTATATGTTCCTTTGAGTTGTCCCCCTTCAGTTATATTCCGACCTTCATCTATCAATTGATAGTCAAGAGTATGTGAGCATTCGTTCATCGGTGCCTATTATTCTTGTGGTCCGTCGAGCCATTCTATTCCGGAATGACTAGGAGAAACAAACTCTGGCACCTCATCCATTTCTAGGATTGGGTCAAAGTAGTTGTATTCCACAGATCAAAATGCCAATCCAGCTTTTGACTCTGTTCTACCCTATTGCCCTCCTGATGTCAGGAATGTCATGAGAATTGCACCAACTCTTATGAATTCTTGATGCAGTGATACTTCTCGCCATCATCATTCGTTTCTCGGTTCCATGTTGTTGCAACCGGAATACCGACAAGTGAACCGTGATGTGTGAAATCAATACTCCTAGCAACCCCGTTGCTTGGTGGTTAACGAACGATAATCTCATTCTTAGCATGCTGGTTATTGAATTATCATTCTAAGACTGATCGTGCTACCTAGTCCATTTTTCCTGGTGCACTCTTCGATCAATGAGTTAGGATTGTGTCAGTCCCTCGCTCTCTTGATCATATCAACTTGCCCTGAAAAGCAAGATTGTTCCCTCGAGCTTAGTAACATATCGGTGGTTCGTGATTTTCTGATTATCTTCTCGGAAGTATCACCAGGTTGTCCCCTGACTGTTATGTTGAGTTTGTGTTCAAATGGTTTCCCTATAAACCACCTCTTCTCCGAGAATCTGTGGGGTACCCCCTGAGCTACTTGGTTAAGCTAAACAACAACTTGGAGAGTTGGAAGATAAAAGCTTTACCTAACCTAGTTCTTTCCAAGGGGATATCTTATATGTGTGTGTTGAAGAAAGATGATATCTTCATTGATTGGTCCTCGTGATCAGTTGTTGGACCTATTATCTTACCCAAAACTTTGACTTGAGTATGGGCTATCGCCAAGTCAATTCAGAACCAACGATGTTCGTCCTGTTGTTTTTACTCGTGGTTGATTCCTCGAGCATACACCATTACATCTTTTGGTCTGACCAATTCTATCACCTTGTTCACATAGTCGTGGAATTCCATTTTATGGAAATCTTGATAACTTGTTGTTGAGCCCATCGACAACATCCTTATCTCCTCCATGATGTTGTTGGACATCAAGCTAGTGTTGGAAACTTGTGTAAGCATTTCTTCGTGTTTCGTTCATGAAGCATATGCTTGGAGGAAAGAAGTGACTACCTCTGATTCACGTGCATTTGGTGAAAGTTGCCGCCATGCATTCGAGAAAGTAGTTTTTCTTCCTCTGGAATCATCCCAAGTTAATCATGCACGTGCGAAGTATTATGTGGTCTGGAGACTTGCAACCTTCATTCCATATGTATTCCTAGCACAGCAAGCCACTGATTGACTTGTTCTAGGAGAAGAAGTTCCTTCTTAAGAGCTAATCATGACTTCAGTAAGGACTTTGCTATCCTCGATGATGGTTCCCAACCAGAACTCAGTAATGTTTGTTGTAAGACTTCCATGTGGTCATGCTTGTCTTGGACAACGTGTTCACATGTGTGTAGCAAAACCAGCTCATATTTTGGAGCTTGCTATCATAGTTCATTTCCCGAGAATCTCGCAACGTTATCTCGTCGAATTGTGTTGCAAACTTTCTTTTGCAGACATGTTGAGTCTGAAGTATCTTGTTACTAACCAGATCTGAATCTCAGGCAGATATGATGGTTGGAACATTCCAACATTTGCATTTTGTTCCTAGCTTACACCATCTTTGTGACATTTCACTATGGGTTGCCTCCATAGTAATTCTTATTCAGGATCATCTTCAAAAGTGGTCCTACCATGGATTCCACCCATTTCCGATGATAAACAAAATCATCCCTTGCGTTGTCTTCAACAAGGTAGTCCACATCATCCATTCTAGTCTGGGTATGCCATCCCTACTTACTCCGCCAAACGATTGTTGTGAACTGCCTTTGGCTGGTATGAAGAGTTTCGATGATCTATGGATCAACAGTAATTCTTTTTGCCACTTAGGGGAATAATTCTACGAGTCACCTCCTCCAACATGTCTCGTTAGGGAATCATGGCAACTCAACTCCTTGCTATGTTGACATACGTTCACCACCTTCTTAAGTGTGGAATTGTTGCCTACGTAGTGAATCTTCGCCGTCCATTTCACTCCATCCCTCTAGGTGTATGCTTCGTGTCTTAGCTCGAGAGATGTTTATATGTCTCATCCCGCGAGTTGATCTTGAATTGCTTGATCTTTGAGAAGATCGATTTCTGAAGAGTTTCTTTCTGTCGTCATAGTTGGATGAAGATCTCGAAAGCAAGGATGTCAAGACCAACAGGATGCAATGGATCAACATCTTCGAGAAAGGCTGTTGGATCATGAAGATTGTGATAGTTCGAGTCCCCTCTTCCTTTTATCCTACGCTTGAATCTCGGGATGAGATTCTTGTTTAGTGGGGGCGAGTTGTCACAGCCCTAGCTTCAGCCTTGTTGTGGTCTAGTCTTGGTTGTTGCATCATGTTTAAATTTTCTTAAACCTGAAATGGGGATGTCCAAACCCTAGCACCAAATGAAATGCAACTAGGTTCATAATAAAAATATTTTCAATGAACCCAAAATGCCCTTTGAAAATGGTCATGATTTATGATAAAGGTGAAAACCTCTGCCAACAATGATGAGCATATTTCTTGGACATTTATGGATTTTTGAGTTAAATCATATTGTATTTGAATTGGAGCATTTAATGCCTATAAATATTTTAAATGCTTCAATACTTCTGAAAACAATTGGGGGCTGTTGGAAATAATTCAAATAGTGTCCACAATTTTTGTCAGGATTTTACAAAATGAGTTAGTATTTTTACTAATTCAAAACAAATCAAAATAAATAGAAAACAGAAACAGAATTAGAAGAGAGAGAGAGAGAGAGAGAGAGAGAGAGAGAGAGAGAGAGCTCACCTGGCAAAGCCCCCAGGCCCAGCACTGTTGGCCAGCCCACCAGGGGCAAACCTGTCCTCAACCTCTCCCTACTGGCAGAGGCAAGGCCGAGCACGGCGCCCGCGCACACCGGCACATAGCTGCCTGCCTGGCCCTCCCCTGGCCAGCGTGATGCCGCCAACGACACGCCGCCGCCGTCTGGACCCCCTAACCTCCTCACTCTCCCCCCCTCCGTCTCTCCCTCGCTCTCTCTCTCGCACACCCGAACGCGCCGTCGCCGCCGCTCATCGTTGCCACGACCACCGGCCCTCCCTCGCTTTCCCGACTGGTTCACGAGCTCCGCGACGTCGTCCTTTACCCCCTCACTGAGCCACGCCCCGCCGGAAGCCCTGTAGTGTCGCCCTTGAGCTCGTCTTCAACCTCCGGCCGCCGGCAACCTCACCTTCGATTCGCCACCGTCCGTGCTTCCCCAGCCTCCGTGAGCTTCTTTTCAGCACCCATGTGAGCTCCTGATCCTCCCCCTATGCTCTCCCCTCCATTCCCATTCTCTATCCGCCATCCCCGTGCACCCGAGCTCCGGCCGCCGCCATGGCCGGCAAGCCTTGCGCTCGCGAGCTCCTCCACTCAAACCCGCCGCACGGTTGTGCTCCTGGTGCCCCCAGGAGTCCTCCTAGCCCTTTTGCTAACTCGCCCGTGCCCCGTAGCACTGCTGGCCACATGTGTCGAGCGCCACCACCGCCCAGCTCGACGCCGTCGACGATTCCAACCACCCCGCGACCAACTGATGGCACTGTTGGACGCGGCTCACTCCCATGAACCCGTAGAACCCACCCAAGCGACAAATGGTCACCGGAGAAGGAATTCCGGCGAGCCGCCGCCGCACTGTGAGGTCGCCGGCGTCCAACTCCGGTGAGATGAGTTAGTATTTTTACTAATTCAAAACAAATCAAAATAAATAGAAAACAGAAACGGAATTAGAAAAGAGAGAGAGAGAGAGAGAGAGAGAGAGAGTGCTCACCTGGCAAAGCCCCCAGGCCCAGCACTGTTGGCCAGCCCACCAGGGGCAAACCTGTCCTCAACCTCTGCCTACTGGCACATGCAAGGCCGAGCATGGCGCCCGCGCACGTCGGCACGCAGCTGCCTGCCTGGCCCTCCCCTAGCCAGCGCGAAGCCGCCAACGACACGTCGCCGCCGTCTGGACCACCTGACCTCCTCACTCTCCCCCTCCGTCTCTCCCTCGCTCTCTCTCTCTCTCGCACACCCGAACGCGTCGTCGCCGCCGCGACCATCGGCCCTCCCTCGCTTCCCCGACTGGTTCACGAGCTCCGCGACGTCGTCCTCGACCCCCTCACCGAGCCACGCCCCGCCGGAAGCCCTACAGCGTCGCCCTTGAGCTCGTCTTCAACCACCGGCTACCGGCAACCTCACCTTCGATTCGTCGCCGTCCGTGCTTCCCCGGCCTCCCTGAGCTTCTTTTGAGCACCCATGTGAGCTCCTGATCCTCCCCCTATGCTCTCCCCCTCCATTCCCATTCTCTATCCGCCATCCCCGTGCACCCGAGCTCCGGCCACCGCCATGGCCGGCGAGCCCTGCGCTCGCGAGCTCCTCCGCTCAAACCCGCCGCACGGTTGATCTCTTGGTGCCCCCAGGAGTCCGCTTAGCCCTTTTGCTGACTCGCCCGTGCCCCGTAGCACCGCTGGCCACATGTGCCGAGCGCCACCGCCGCCCAGCTTGACGCCGTCGACGATTCCGGCCACCCCACGACCAACTGATGGCACTGTTGGACGCGGATCACTCCCACGAACCTGTAGAACCCACCCAAGCGACAAATGGTCGCCGGAGAAGGAATTCCGGCAAGACGCCGCCGCACTGTGAGGTCGCCGGCGTCCAACTCCGGTGAGATGACGTGGCCCGTCATTAGCAGCTAACAGCCCCACTAATTAACCCCTCCAGTGACACCGACATATGGCCCCCATGCCCTTAATTAACCATAGTTTAGTTCCTGATTAGTTTTAACAAATAACTGCGGCCCCACCAGTCGGAATTGACCATGCTGACGTGGTCGTTGGCTGGACCCACCTGTCCGTGACACTGATGACCCCGGGTCACTGACCGGTGGACCCCACTGGTCAGGTTTAACCTTGGCTGGCACAGTTGACCTGCTTACATCAGCATGATGTCATGCTGACCCTGTATTGATTTTCTGGTTTTAAAATAATCCAGGAAATTTCAGAAAATACCCAAAACTTGTAAAATTCATAGAAATTCAACCGTAACTCCAAATGAAAAGATTTATATATGAAAAATGATCAGAAAAATTCAATCTATCCATCTGTATCAATTTCATGCATGTTAGAACAACTTATAGTTGCTGGATAGGGCAAATCATATGTTTGGCATTTGAATATCCACATATGGAGTTTGAATTTGAATCTTGGGTTCAAACCAACTTCATTTAACCTGTTGCTAGTTGCATTAGCTCAATCAAGAGCATACTGCCATGTCATGATCATGCATCATATTGTGCATTGCATTGATTGTGTTTCCTCTCTGTTGCCGGTATTTGCCCCCTCTGAGTAGACGATGTTTCCGACGATGTGATCGATGACACCGATGAAGAACTATACTATCTTCAGAAGTGCCAAGCAAGCAAAACCCCCTTGTTCATTTCGATACAATCCCACTCTCTCGCTCCTGCTCTCTTTTACTGCATTAGGACAACGACGATTCAACTGTTACATGCTGCGGTAGCTGAACCCCTTTCCTCTGCATGACCTGTCATTGCCACAGTAAATAGATGAAACCCACTAGCATGAGTAGGAGTTGTTTGAGCCCTGATGTGCCTACTCATTCATGTTTGTTTGTCATGTCTGCTACTGCTTAGAGTTGAGTTAGGTCTGATTCATCGGGAATGAATTGGAATGTGGTGAACATGTCCTACTATTGAGAGCTAAGTGTGTGAACACGATTTGGTAAAGGTAGCGGTGAGAGGCCATGTAGGAGTACATGGTGGGTTGTCTCATTGCAGCCGTCCTTAGGAACTGAGTTCTGTGTTTGTGATCCATGAACAGCTACTACCACGCATTGGAATGCTTAAGTGCCCCTCTCGACTTATTAATCAACCTGATCTCTATCCAGGAGTTGCAACTAGTTTCTGGTGTTTGTAGGTAGTGTTAGTAGTCTACCAAGTGGCACCCGATACAGGTGGGCTTGGGACAGACTAGGCAAAGTGGCCCGGTGTACCAAGTGGCACCCAGATGGTGGGCTTGGGAACCCTGTACACATCGTTTGGGGCCGTGAGTGACACCCCGGCCGGATCTCCTTGCGGATGGAACCCGAATAGGCGATAAACCTGGACTGGAGACTTGTTGGTTAGTCAGGTCGTGGCCGACTTCCTTGCCCGGCTTCTACTTGAAGGTTGCCGAGGTACATGACGTGTACATGGCGATAAGTGGCGAGGGCGTGTGTGAAGAAGTACACCCCTGCAGGGCTATCATTATCTATTCGAATAGCTGGATTCCTTGGATATGGAAACTTGGATCCTTGCATAGTTCATAGACAAGTGAAAGTGGATACTCTAAAATGCACAAGATAAGCGTGAGTGTGCTATGGACGGCGTTCTCGTAGGGAGACGGGAGCGGATCCATAGTGGTGTATTGATATGGTAAATATGTGGACTCGTGTGCGCCACCTCAAAAGAGTTACTTGCAGTCGTAGTTCAGGTTAGCCACTGAGTCAAAGCTGGCTTGCTGCAGTTAAACTCCACCACCCCCTTTGTTGATACCGGTGCATATGTAGTTAGTTCTGATGTAAGTCTTGCTGGGTACATTTGTACTCACGTTTGCTTAATTTATGTTTTGCAGAGAGACTTCAGTCTCGCTAGTAGTTCCACGTGGACTTCGACGTTTAGCTTGTTACCTCAGCTATGATCTTGTACCCTTGGGAGGGTCTGGTAGATAGTCAGGCTCCTCAACCTTCTTCATTTTTAGTTGTGTGTACTCAGACAAGTTAAGCTTCCGCATGTGCTTTGACTTGTATGCTCTGAATGTTGGGTCATGAGACCCATGTTTGTAATATCTCGCTCCTCGGAGGCTAATGTATAAATACTTGAGTCGTAGAGTTATGTTGTGGTTCCATGTTGTATTTACACATATCGAGCATATTGTGTGTATGATTGAAATGCTTGGTATGTGTGGGATCCGACAACCTAGTTGTCTATCCTTGGTAGCCTCTCTTATGGGGAAATGTAGTCTTGTGCTTCCATGAGCCATAGTAGTCCGCTACAGCCCGGTTCACCGGAGTCCTGCTAGCCCAGCACTACTGCTCCGGAGCACTTGACTGGCCGGCGTGTGATTCACTTTGTTCCTGTGCCTGTCCCTTCGGGGAAATGTCACGCGGTGACATCCGCAGTCCTGCCTAGCCTGCTACAGCCCGGTTCACTGGAGTCCTGTTAGCCCAGTGCTACAGCCCAGATTCACACGCTGCTGACCGACGTGCTCGATGTTGATTCATGTATGCCTATCCCCGTAAGTTAGTGCCACTTTGGGTTCACGACTAGTCATGTCAGCCCGGGTTCTCTGTCATATGGATGCTAGCGACACTATCATATACGTGAGCCAAAAGGCACAAACGGTCCCGGGCCATGGTAAGGCGACACCCGTGGGAATACCGTGCGTGAGGCCGCAAAGTGATATGAGGTGTTACCGGCTAGATCGATGTGACTTGGAATCGGGGTCCTGACAATAAACCCCGAAGTTATTCCATATGAGTCCACCATACCTGCCTATATATGGTATCTACCTGCCGTTCCAAGTAAATTTGTATGTGCCAAACTCTAAACCTTCAAATAAATATCATGTTTTGTATGCTCGAATAGCTCATGTATCAACTAGGGCTGTCCGTATTTTCCATGTTAGGCGGGTTATTCTCAAGAGGAGTGGACTCCGCTCCTCACTCACGAGAAAGTGGTTGGTCACCGGGATGCCCAGTCCCGTGCTTTATGCAAACTAAATCAAAATAATTGCAAACAAAACTCCCCCTGGTACTCTTGTTAGTTGGAGGCACTCGTTGTTTCGAGCAAGCCATGGATTGATTCTTGTTGGTGGAAGGGGGAGTATAAACTTTACCATTCTGTTTGGGAACCGCCTATAATGTGTGTAGCATGGAAGATATTGCCATCTCTTGGTTGTTATGTTGAAAGTGTACCGCTCAAAATATTATTCACCTCTATTTCAAAACCGAGCTCTGGCACCTCTACAAATCCCTGCTTCCCTCTGCGAAGGGCCTATCTATTTACTTTCATGTTGAGTCATCATCTTCTTATTAAAAAGCACCAGTTGGAAGCACCGCTGTCATTTGCATTCATTACTATTAGTTTACATTGAGTATGACTTGACTGGATCTCTTTTACCATGAATTACAATGTCTAGTCAGTCCTTGATCTTTAAAGGTGGTCTGCATTTATGTTCTGCGATCTCAGAAAGGGCTAGCGAGATACCATCTTGTTATATCATATTATGATTGTTTTGAGAAAGTGTTGTCATCCGAGATTTATTATTATTGCTCGCTAGTTGATTATGCCATTGATATGAGTAAACTTGAGACCTATGCGTTATCGTGAATGTGGTTAGTCATAATCTTTGCTGAAAACTTGAATGCTGGCTTTACATATTTACAACAATAAGAGCAAACAGAGTTTGTAAAAGTTTTTCTTTATCACTTTCAGTTTATCAATTGAATTGCTTGAGGACAAGCAAAGGTTTAAGCTTGGGGGAGTTGATACATCTCTGTCGTATCTACTTTTCCAAACACTTTTGCCCTTGTTTTGGACTCTAACTTGCATGATTTGAATGGAACTAACGCGGACTGACGTTGTTTTTAGCAAAATTGCTATGGTGTTATTTATGTGCAGAAACAAAAGTTCTCGGAATGACCTGAAACTGCATGGAACAACTTTTCGGAAATAATAAAAAATCCTTGCAAAAGATGAAGGCCAGGGGGCCCACCACCTGTCCACGAGGGTGGGGGCGCGCCCCCTACCTCGTGGGCCCCCTGGAGCTCCTCTAACCTCAACTCTAACTCTATATATTTGGTTTCGGGAAGAAAAAAATCAGAGAGAAGGATTCATCGCGTTTTACGATACGGTGCCGCTGCCAAGCCCTAAAACCTCTCGGGAGGGCTGATCTGGAGTCCGTTCGGGGCTCCGAAGAGGGGAATCCGTCGCCATCGTCATCATCAACCATCCTCCATCACCAATTTCATGATGCTCACCGTCGTGCGTGAGTAATTCCATCGTAGGCTTGCTGGACGGTGATGGGTTGGATGAGATCTATCATGTAATCGAGTTAGTCTTGTTAGGGTTTGATCCCTAGTATCCACTATGTTCTGAGATTGATGTTGCTATGACTTTGCTATGCTTAATACTTGTCACTAGGGCCTGAGTGCCATGATTTCAGATCTGAACCTATTATGTCTTCATCAATATATGAGAGTTCTTGATCCTATCTTGCAAGTCTATAGTCACCTATTATGTGTTATGATCCGTTAACCCCATAGTGACAGTAATCGGGATACTTACCGGTGATGACCATAGTTTGAGGAGTTCATGTATTCACTATGTGCTAATGCTTTGTTCCAGTACTCTATTAAAAGGAGGCCTTAATATCCCTTAGTTTCCATTAGTACCCCGCTGTCACGGGAGGGTAGGACAAAAGATGTCATGCAAGTTCTTTTCCATAAGCACGTATGACTATATTCGGAATACATGCCTACATTACATTGATGAACTGGAGCTAGTTCTGTGTCACCCTAGGTTATGATTGTTACATGATGAACCGCATCCGGCATAATTCTCCATCACTGATCCATTGCCTACGAGCTTTCCATATACTGTTCTTCGCTTATTTACTTTTCCGTCGCTATTGCTATCATCACTAGAAAATACCAAAAACATTACTTTTGCTATCATTATCTTTTGCTACCGTTACCACTACTATCATATTACTTTGCTACTAAATACTTTGCTGTAGATATTAAATTTCCAGGTGTGGTTGAATTGACAACTCGGTTGCTAATACTTGAGAATATTCTTTGGATCCCCTTGTTTCGAATCAATAAATTTGGGTTGAGTACTCTACCCTCGAAAACTGTTGCGATCCCCTATACTTGTGGGTTATCAATGACCAGGATCGTATGTCTGCATGGAGTTCCAAGGACCATCGTATCAGATAGAGGAACACAGTTTACTTCAAAGTTTTGGCATCAGCTGCACCAAACTTTGGGGACAAAGTTGGAGTTCAGTACAACATTCCACCCGCATACCAATGGACAGACCGAGAGAGTCAACCAGATTCTGGAGGATATGTTGAGATCCTGTGCGCTAGATTATGGATCTAGTTGGGATGACAATTTGCCCTACGCGGAGTTCTCATACAACAATAGCTATCAAGCCAGTTTGAAGATGGCACCGTTCGAAGCCCTGTAGGGACGAAGGTGCAGAACACCGTTGATCTGGGATGAAGTCGGAGACCGACAGTTGTTTGGACCAGATTTGATCAAAGAGTCTGAAGAGAAAGTTAAGCTGATCCGAGATAGACTGAAGATAGCTCAGTCCAGACAGAAGAGTTATGCATATTCGAAACGCAAGGAAATAACCTATGAAATTGGAGATAGAGCATATCTGCGGGTGTCACCCCTGCGAGGAGTGAAACATTTTGGAGTTAAGGGAAAATTAGCCCCGAGATTTGTAGGACCGTATCGAATTTTGGAATGTATGGGAGAAGTTGCCTACAAGTTGGAGTTACCTGAAGGACTGTCAGGAGTTCATGATGTATTTCATGTTTCACAGCTGAAGAAGTGTCATGCTGAGATGGCCGATATACCGTTAAGAGATACAGTACCCTTGGAGGCAATTCGCTTGGACAGTGATTTGACCTATGAGGAAAAGCCAGTCAGGATTCTTGAATTTGCCAGCCGAGTCACCCGCAGCAAGGTTATCAAGTTTTGCAAAGTTCAGTGGAGCCACCATACCGAGGATGAAGCCACCTGGGAACGAGAGGACGATCTTTGCAAAGACCACCCACACCTATTTTCTAGCCAACCCGAATCTCGAGGGCGAGATTCATCTTAAGGGGGCTAGGTTTGTAACATCCCAAATTTTCAATTTGGAATGTTATACATGAATCATTCATGCATATCATATCTTATTGCATTTCGTTCCTTGATCCTCGAAAACCTAAGCAACTCAAGGACCCTCGGAGAGAGTTGGGGATTTCTCTGTTTTCATATTTGAATTTTATCAAATATTGAAACGAGGATTTTGGTTTTAATTATTTTTCTCTCCGAAAATATTTCATATTAAAATATATGAGAGGAGATAATATGACTTCTCCAAAATAAATGAAATATTGGAGGAAAAATATTAAAATCAAATATTTGATTTTATCCGGAGTTTATTGCTATTTTATTTGAATTAGAAAAATTACACGTTTTTCAAAGTTGAATTTTAGGGCAAAGAAAATGTTCATCTTGTTCTAACTATTTTATTTAGACGATGAAATTTTGTTTTGGTATTTTTAGATTTTTATTTTATTTTCTAGGATTTATTTAGTTCCGGCGAAATTATTTTTAAAAAAGAAACTCCCGCCGGACCGCACTGGCAGAGGCCCAGCCGGCCCAGCCGCGCGCCTCCCCGCACCGGCTCGGCAGAGGACTCCCGAGCAGCGGCGCTGCCACCGCCAGGACGTGTCCGTCCCGGACACGCCGCCATCCCGCCCCCTTCCCCAAGCCGCCACACCCCCCCTCTTAAAGCCGACCCCCTCCTTGGAGCCCGAAGCCACGCCGCCGCCACCGCAAGCCGCCTGCCCTGCCGCCTTG
>NC_041392.1:543932954-543936333 GCF_002162155.2 Triticum dicoccoides | reverse complement strand
CTGCCGCCGCTGCCCCACGCCGCCCCGCGCCACCCGCCGCCGCTGCCCTGCCTCGCCGGAGCCACCCCGCCTCGCCGGAGGTATAAGAACCGTTCGGTTTTTTTAAGAAAAACTGGTTTGGTTTTTTGTTAGAAAATCCTAGTCTTTTTGGATAGATCGGTTCGCCGGTTTTTCTCGGTTTAGTATATTTAGCGGACGTTCGTCCATATGTTCGTTTTAACGAATGGCTCGCTCGTTAGTTACAGACAACGAACATTCGTTCGTTAGCATGTTCGTCAGTTTTCTTTTTCTCGGATTTTTCCGCGATTATTTCCGATCGCGATTTTTGATCCGATTTTCGTTCAGTATATCTTTTCGCTCGTTTGTCGGAATCAGGCGATTCAAGCGCCTAGATCTTCGTCTCGAAACCCTCTTTCCGTTTAATCAACTTGAACAAGATTTTGGTACTGTAAAATTTGCCTTAGTCCAGATTAGTAAACGGATCTTGTTTCTTTCGTTTGATTTTATTCTTTTCGCAAACCGGAGTTCTTAAGTTGAACTTTCTGGTTAGATCTTCTTATTTGAGTTTTACCTGTGTTTCTTTGCTTGATTGCTTATGTATGCTATTGTTTGTTTGCGATAGAACACCCAGAGTGCGAAGTGTGCTACTATGAGTCCCTAGGTTTTGCGGATCATCAGCAAGGCAAGTAACACTTTGATCATACCCCTTTATCACCCAGTTTTTATGCATTAGTTCCAATCCTCAGACATTGCATGATTAGGATGTGATTAACATGTGGGTTGGGAAGTAGTTGATGAGGTAGAACCTATTGCCCTGTTATATTTCAAACCCTGGGAGTTACTTCTACGTATTGCTTATATTGCTATGCTATGATCGTAGACGTGGTTTGGGTGAGTGAAATCCATGACAGATGTGAGATTGTTAATTAATTGTTCAACTTAAGGTGGCAACTTGAATACATATCTGGGTGGATTGTTTGTTGGGCACCTGGAGAACCCAATGTTGTCCTAGGATATCCCGGAGTACCCGTGTGATAATCCTATGGTCCGTCACCCAGGCTCAAAGGGAACTGAGATATTTTCATGCTAGAAACTTCCGTGTGCAGCCACAAGCTATTATGGGCTCTAGCATAGTTGAGTAAGTTGCGTGAAGCTCTCTAAGAGGTGGATCAGCAGGTAGAGGGATGTAGGTTGGTATGGTCTGCCCGGAGTAAGGAGTTAATGCTTCTGAAAGACTGTGTCTCGGTCATCCGTTTCTCAAACACCCTGTAGTGCGAGAAATCCAACGGAGGAGATCGGGTCTTGTGGGGAAAAGTGCGCAAACCTCTGCAAAGTGTATAAACTAATCATGGTTAGCCGTGTCCCCGGTTATGGACATCTTGAGTATCTAGTACTTGGAGTATCATAAGTATCTCATCACTATCAAATAATATTGTTGGGTTGTTAACCACTTTAATTGGGATTGAGTTGGAGGAACATTCTCAATGATGTTTCAACTACCATGATAGTTAAATAAAATATATTCCTTTGTTGTAGGAAAAAATTGGCTTTTCGCAAAAACTATAACCATAGAGCTTTCCACTAGCCAAATATGCATGTAGTGATAGCATTATTCTGTTCTTGCTCTACTCTGTTATTATGCCAGCATATTCCATGTGCTGACCCGTTTTCGGGCTGCAACGTATTATGTTGCAAACTTTTCAGACGAGGAGTAAGGTACGTTAGGTCGTTGCCGTGAAGCTCAGCTATGCCGTTGGAGTTGATGGACTTACTTATCTTCCAAGCCTTCGGTTGTTATCGTATTAGATGACCTTAAGCCATATTTATTGTAATAAGTTCTCTTTTGAGACGTTCGATGTAATAAGTGTGTGATTGCTACTCTGTTATAAATCCTCGAGTACTGTGTGTGTGTCAGCATTACCGATCCAAGGATGACATTGAAGCACAGAGACTTGACCATTTGAGGTCGGGTCGCTACAAGATGGTATCAGAGCACACGCTGAGTGTAGGACACGACCACTAAGCTAAAGCCCTAGATCACTATTCTCTTCTCATTTCTGACTCCTCTCCATTTTCTACTCTTTAGGATGGCGACGCAAGGAACAAGTTTGCACAACCGAATGAAGAAGCACCTTTTGGACGACACTTGAAGGAAGTCACTAGGTACCTGAACATTGGAATACCAAGATTCACCGGGACTTACAACGCCACATTACCAGAAGAGGAGCGATGGATGATTCAAGTTCAAGTTCCAGGAAGGACAATCGCGCCAGTCACTAAACCCATAGTATTTTCCTTCGATGCACCAACCTGGAGTCTAGGAAAGAGCATGGCAGCTCACATCACCATGGGACGCATTGGAGAAGTTTATCATAAGGAGCTTAAGGATACTATCTATCAGATTTGTGGGCGTCGAGATGAGCAGTGGGAGATGATCAGCACCAGGAAGGATAGATCAATCGCCACTTTCATCCAGGAGCTAAACCAGCACATTCGTTGCCAGGAGAACCAGATGTGCGCAGGCATGATAGATCTGAAGAAGGCGATGACAAGGATCACGGAACTGGAAGAAGAACTTAAGGCTACACGTGAAGATTATGAGGAGGAAATTGTTGTAGTAGTGCAGAAGAATGACGATCTGGAAAGGAAGCTAGGAGTATTCATGGGAGACCCCGCACCAGGAGGAGAAGACGAAGAACCCACGGAGATTCGTCCGGAAGACGACATCATCATCGACGACACCGACTCGGACCCCGACGATAGCGATGATGACTATGAAGATGAAGCTGGAGCAAACATCATGGAGTCTTCAACCGATCAGTATTTTTAGTAGACCACCACATCAGTAGTAGTATTTGATACGTCTCCAACGTATCTATAATTTTTGACTACTCCATGCTATATTATCTACTGTTTTGGACATTATTGGGCTTTATTATCCAATTTTATATTATTTTTGGGACTAACCTATTAACCGGAGGCCCAGCCTAGAATTGCTATTTTTTGCCTGTTTTAGGGTTTCAAGAAAAGGAATATCAAACGGAGTCCAAACGGAATGAAACCTTTGGAAACGTGCTTTTCTCATCAGATAAGATCCAGGAGACTTGTACCCTCCATCAAGAAAGCCACGAGGCGGTCACGAGGGTGGAGGGCGCCCCCCCTAGGGTGCGCCCGCCTGCCTCGTGGGCTCCCTGTTGCTCCAGCGATGTACTTCTTCCTCCTATATATATCCACGTACCCCCAAACGTTCAGATACGGAGCCAAAAACCTAATTCCGCCGCCGCAACTTTCTGTATCCATGAGATCCCATCTTGGGGCCTGTTCTGGAGCTCCGCCGGAGGGGGCATCGATCACGGAGGGCTTCTACATCATCATCCAA
>NC_041392.1:543902351-543932621 GCF_002162155.2 Triticum dicoccoides | reverse complement strand
GAAGTGTGAGTAGTTTACTTCAGACCTACGGGTCCATAGTTAGTAGCTAGATGGCTTCTTCTCTCTTTTTGGATCTCAATACAATGTTCTCCCCCTCTCTCGTGGAGATCTATTCCATGTAATCTTCTTTTTGTGGTGTGTTTGTTGAGACCGATGAATTGTGGGTTTATGATCAAGTCTATCTATGAATAATATTTGAATCTTCTCTGAATTCTTTTATGTATGATTGGTTATCTTTGCAAGTCTCTTCGAATTATCAGTTTGGTTTGGCCTACTAGATTGGTTTTTCTTGCCATGGGAGAAGTGCTTAGCTTTGGGTTCGATCTTGCGGTGTCCTTTCCCAGTGACAGAAGGGGCAGCAAGGCATGTATTGTATCGTTGCCATCGAGAATAACAAGATGGGTTTTTTAACATATTGCATGAAACTATCCCTCTACATCATGTCATCTTGCTTAAGGCGTTACTCTGTTTTTAACTTAATACTCTAGATGCATGCTGGATAGCGGTCGATGAGTGGAGTAATAGTAGTAGATGCAGGTAGGAGTCGGTCTACTTGTCTCGGACATGATGCCTATATACATGATCATACCTAGATATTCTCATAACTATGCTCAATTCTGTCAATTGCTCAACAGTAATTTGTTCACCCACCGTAGAATACTTATGCTCTTGAGAGAAGCCACTAGTGAAAACTATGGCCCCCGGGTCTCTTTCTCATCATATCAATCTCCATCACTTTATTATTGCTTTGCTTTTACTTTTTTACTTTGCATCTCTATACCAAAAATACCAAAAATATTATTTATCATCTCTATCAAATCTCACTTTCATAAGTGACCGTGAAGGGATTGAAAACCCCTAAGCGCGTTGATTGCGTTGAGCTATTGTTTTTGTGTAGGTACGAGGGACTCGCGCGTAGCCTCCTACTGGATTGATACCTTGGTTCTCAAAAATTGAGGGAAATACTTACGCTACTTTGCTGCATCATTCTCTCCTCTTCGGGGAAATCCAACGCAGTGCTCAAGAGTTAGCAAGAAGACTTTCTGGCGCCGTTGCCAGGGAGTCTGCGCAAAAGTCAACATACCAAGTACCCATCACAATCCCTATCTCCCACATTACATTATTTGCCATTTGCCTCTTGTTTTCCTCTCCCCCCACTTCACCCTTGCCGTTTTATTCGCCCCCTCTCTCTATCCTCCCTCTCCCTCTCTATTTGCCTCTTTTTGCCCGTTTGCTTTTTGTTTGCTTGTGTGTTAGTTTTTTTGTTTGTCGCGATGGCTCTACCTAGATTTGGTGATCTTCACCTTAAAAGGTTAGAGGAGATCGAAAACAACGTCAAGAAGTTTATGGTTTTGCAATTTGAGCATAATAATTTCTTTAGAAATGAGCTTAAGGAACAAAAAAGTTTCATGAATTATATGAATAAAGAGCTCGATGATATGTCTAAAGAATTTGATGATATAAGATCCCAAATTGCTCGTCTTGAAAAATTAACTGCTGAAATCTCGGATATGCAAGCTACCTTAGTCAATAAGATGGCCGCTAAACCGGATTCCTATGAAAATCATGATGAAGATCTAAAAGTTATTGATGTGTCCCCTATTAAATCTTTGTTTTGCAATATGAATCTTGATAATGATGGGACTGAATATGATCCACCTCTACCTAGAAGGGGTTCCAATAATTCTGAATCTTTTGATCTTGATGCTAAATTTGATAAAAGTGGGATTGAAGAAATTAAAACCCTAGATGTTGCTAAACCCACTATTATGGATTTCAAGGAATTTAACTATGAAAATTGCTCTTTGATTAAATGTATTTCCTTGTTGCAATCCATGCTAAAATCTCCTCACGCTTATAGTCAAAATAAAGCGTTTACTACACATATCGTTGATGCCTTGATGCAATCTTATGAAGAAAAACTTGAATTGGAAGTTTCTATCCCTAGAAAACTTTATGAAGAGTGGGAACCTACTATTAAAATTAAAATTAAAGATCATGAGTTTTATGCTTTGTGTGATTTGGGGGCTATTGTCTCTACTATTCCCAAAACTTTGTGTGATTTGCTAGATTTTCGTAATTTTGATGATTGCTCTCTAAACTTGCATCTTGCGGATTCCACTATTATGAAACCTATGGGAAGAATTAATGATGTTATTATTGTTGCAAATAGGAATTATGTGCCCGTAGATTTTATCGTTCTTGATATAGATTGCAATCCTTCTTGCCCTATTATTCTCGGTAGACCTTTCCTTAGAACGATTGGTGCAATTATTGATATGAAGGAAGGGAATATTAGATTCCAATTTACATTAAAAAGGGCATGGAACATTTTCCTAGAAAGAAAATTAAATTACCTTATGAATCTATTATGAGATCCACTTATGGATTGCCTACCAAAGATGGCAATACCTAGATCTATTCTTGTTTGTTATGCCTAGCTAGGGGCGTTAAACGATAGCGCTTGTTGGGAGGCAACCCAATTTTATTTTTATTCCTTGATTTTTTCTCCTGTTTAGTAATAAATAAATTATGTAGCCTCTGTTTTCTTTGTGTTTTTTGTGTTTAATTAGTGTTTGTGCCAAGTAGAACCGTTGGGAAGACTTGGGGAAAGTCTTGTTGAACTTGCTGTAAAAAACAGAAACTTTAGCGCTCACGAGAACTGCTGTCATTTTTATTTGGATAGTGCTATTTAGTTAATTCTTTTTGCAGATGATAAATAGATAAATTTCTCACGTCCAGAAATTTATTTTAGAATTTTTTGGGTTCCAGATCTTGCGCTAGCTACAGATTACTACAGACTGTTCGGTTTTTGACAGATTCTGTTTTTCGTGTGTTGTTTGCTTATTTTGATGAATCTATGGCTAGTAAAATAGTTTATAATCCATAGAGAAGTTGGAATACAGTAGGTTTAACACCAATATAAATAAAGAATTGGTTCATTACAGTACCTTGAAGTGGTCTTTTGTTTTCTTTCGCTAACGGAGCTCACGAGATTTTCTACTTTAAGTTTTGTGTTGTGAAGTTTTCAAGTTTTGGGTAAAGATTTGATGGATTATGGAACAAGGAGTGGCAAGAGCCTAAGCTTGGGGATGCCCATGGCACCCGCAAGATAATCTAAGGACACCTAAAATCCAAAGCTTGGGGATGCCCCGGAAGGCATCCCCTCTTTCGTCTACTTCTATCGGTAACTTTACTTGGAGCTATATTTTTATTCACCACATGATATGTGTTTTGCTTGGAGCGTCTTTTATGATTTGAGTCTTTGCTTGTTAGTCCACCACAATCATCCTTGCTGTACACACCTTTTTAGAGAGTCTTACATAATTTGGAATTTGATAGAATACTCTATGTGCTTCAATTATATCTTTTGAGTTATATAATTTTGCTCTAGTGCTTCACTTATATCTTTTAGAGCACGGTGGTGGATTTGTTTTATAGAAACTGTTGATATATCATGCTTCATTTAGATTATTTTGAGAGTCTTAATAGCATGGTAATTTTCTTAATAATGATATGCTTGGTATTCAAGATTTGTAAAACTTTCTTTTGAGTGCGTTGAATACTAAGAAAAAAATTGATGCTTGATAATTGTTTTGAGATATGAGGATGGTGATATTAGAGTCATGCTAGTTGAGTAGTTGTGAATTTGAGAAATGCTTATGTTAAAGTTTGTGATTCCCGTAGCATGCACGTATGGTGAACCGTTATGTGATGAAGTCGGAGCATGATTTATTTATTGATTGTCTTCCTTATGAGTGGCGGTCGGGGACGAGCGGTGGTCTTTTCCTACCAATCTATCCCCCTAGGAGCATGAGCGTAATTCTTTGCTTTGATAAATTCTAGATTTTTGCAATAAATATATGAGTTCTTTATGACTCATGTTGAGCCCATGGATTATACGCACTTTCCTTCCTTCCACCATTGCTAGCCTCTCTAATACTGTGCACTTTTCGCCGGTATCATACACCCACCAAATACCTTCCTCAAAACAGCCACCATACCTACCTATCATGGCATTTCCATAGCCATTCCGAGATATATTGCCATGCAACTTTCCACCGTTCCGTTCATTATGACATGCTCCATGATTGTCATATTGCTAGTATGATCATGTAGTTGACATCGTATTTGTGGCAAAGCCACCATTCATAATTCTTTCATACATGTCACTCTTGATTCATTGCATATCCCGGTACACCACCGGAGGCATTTATATAGAGTCATATTTTTTTCTAAGTATTGAGTTGTAATTGTTGAGTTGTAAGAAAGATAAAAAGTGTGATGATCATCATTTTTAGAGCATTGTCCCAAGTGAGGAAAGGATGATGGAGACTATGATTCCCCCACAAGTTGGGATGAGACTCCGGACGAAAAAAAGAGGCCATAAAAAAGAGAAGGCCCAAAAAAAAGAGAGAAAAAGAGAGAAGGGACAATGTTACTATCCTTTTACCACACTTGTGCTTCAAAGTAGCACCATGATCTTCATGATAGAGAGTCTCTCGTTCTGTCACTTTCATATACTAGTGGAAATTTTTCATTATAGAACTTGGCTTGTATATTCCAATGATGGGCTTCCTCAAAATGCCCTAGGTCTTCGTGAGCAAGCGAGTTGGATGCACACCCACTTAGTTTCTTTTGTTGAGCTTTCATATACTTATAGCTCTAGTGCATCTGTTGCATGGCAATCCCTACTCACTCACATTGATATCTATCGATGGGTATCTCCATAGCCCGTTCATACGCCTAGTTGATGTGAGACTATCTTCCCCTCTTTTTGTCTTCTCCACAACCACCATTCTATTCCACCTATAGTGCTATATCCATGGCTCACGCTCATGTATTGCGTGAAGATCAAAAAAGTTTTGATATGTAAGTATGAAACAATTGCTTGGCTTGTCATCGGGGTTGTGCATGATTTAAATACTTTGTGTGGTGAAGATAGAGCATAGCCAGACTATATGATTTTGTAGGGATAGCTATCTTTGGCCATGTTATTTTGAGAAGACATAATTGCTTTGTTAGTATGCTTGAAGTATTATTATTTTTCTGTCATCATGAACTTTTGTCTTGAATCTTTTGAATCTGAATATTCATATCACAATTAAGAAGATTTACATTGAAATGATGCCAAGTAGCACTCCGCATTAAAAATTCTGTTTTTATCATTTACCTACTCGAGGACGAGCATGAATTAAGCTTGGGGATGCTTGATACGTCTCCAACGTATCTATAATTTTTGATTGCTCCATGCTATATTATCTACTGTTTTGGACATTATTGGGCTTTATTATCCACTTTTATATTATTTTTGGGACTAACCTATTAACTGGAGGCCCAGCCCAAAATTGATGTTTTTTGCCTGTTTTAGGGTTTCGAAGAAAAGGAATATCAAACGGAGTCCAAACGGAATGAAACCTTCGGAAACGTGCTTTTCTCATCAGGTAAGATCCAGGAGACTTGGACCCTCCGTCAAGAAAGCCACGAGGCGGTCATGAGGGTGGAGGGTGCCCCCCCTCCCACGGCGTGCCCGCCTGCCTCGTGGGCTCCCTGTTGCTCCACCGACGTACTTCTTCCTCCTATATATATCCACGTATCCCCAAACGATCAGATACGGAGCCAAAAACCTAATTCCACCGTCGCAACTTTCTGTATCCATGAGATCCCATCTTGGGGCCTGTTCTGGAGCTCCGCCGGAGGGGGCATCGATCACGGAGGGCTTCTACATCATCATCCAAGCCCCTCCGATGAAGTGTGAGTAGTTTACTTCAGACCTACGGGTCCATAGTTAGTAGCTAGATGGCTTCTTCTCTCTTTTTGGATCTCAATACAATGTTCTCCCCCTCTCTCATGGAGATCTATTTGATGTAATCTTATTTTTGCGGTGTGTTTGTTGAGATCGATGAATTGTGGGTTTATGATCAAGTCTATCTATGAATAATATTTGAATCTTCTCTGAATTCTTTTATGTATGATTGGTTATCTTTGCAAGTCTCTTCGAATTATCAGTTTGGTTTGGCCTACTAGATTGGTTTTTCTTGCCATGGGAGAAGTGCTTAGCTTTGGGTTCGATCTTGCGGTGTCCTTTCCCAGTGACAGAAGGGGCAGCAAGGCACGTATTGTATCGTTGCCATCGAGGATAACAAGATGGTTTTTGTTATCATATTGCATGAAACTATCCCTCTATATCATGTCATCTTGTTTAAGGCGTTACTTTGTTTTTAACTTAATACTCTAGATGCATGTTGGATAGCGGTCGATGAGTGGAGTAATAGTAGTAGATGCAGGCAGGAGTCGGTCTACTTGTCTCGGACGTGATGCCTATATACATGATCATACCTAGATATTCTCATAACTATGCTCAATTATGTCAATTGCTCAACAGTAATTTGTTCACCCACCGTAGAATACTTATGCTCTTGAGAGAAGCCACTAGTGAAAACTATGGCCCCCGTGTCTCTTTCTCATCATATCAATCTCCATCACTTTATTATTGCTTTGCTTTTACTTTTTACTTTGCATCTCTATACCAAAAATACCAAAAATATTATTTATCATCTCTATCAGATCTCACTTTAGTAAGTGACCGTGAAGGGATTGACAACCCCTAAGCACGTTGGTTGCGTTGAGCTATTGTTTTTGTGTAGGTACGAGGGACTCACGTGTAGCCCCCTACTGGATTGCCTTGGTTCTCAAAAACTGAGGGAAATACTTATGCTACTTTGCTGCATCATCCTCTCCTCTTCGGGGAAATCCAACGCAGTGCTCAAGAGGTAGCAGTATTCCACCATGTATATAGTATAGTCCGAGCACTTTTGTAACGATAGTTAGATCAATTGTATGCCCTTGCTTAATTGATTGAGTAATATGATTGTGTTTGTCTCATGTGCATATGGGTAGTGTTTTCTCATTAGACCTCATTCTATTCTAATCTCTCCCCTCTAAACCCATCAGATGCCTCCGAGACGTGACCCCGGATTTACTTTCCCACCGGAGCTCACTCAGTTGATCCAGCAGCAGAATACCCTAATGCAGTTGTTAGTTCAGAACCAAGGCAACAACAACAACAACAATCCACCGCCACCACCACCAGTTGATAACTTAGCCCGCTTTCTGAGGTTGCAGCCGCCGGTGTTTTCCAGTAGCATCGAGCCGATAGTGGCAGATGATTGGCTCCGCAGGATTGGAAGGGAGTTAACCACTGCAGGATGTACAGATGCTGAGAAGGTGCGTGTCACACCCTAGCTAGTTCAAGCATTAGAGTGTGCATCATGTTTAAATTTCTCTTAAATTTTAAATGGGGAAGGCAGAAACCCCCCAACACCCCCCTGGAAACAACTAGGGTTTACTAAAATTATTTTCAATGAACCTGAAATGCCCTTCTAAAAAGTTCACCCTCTTTGTCTTGGGTTAAAACCTCTGGCAAAATTGGTGCACAATTTTCTAGGTCAACAGAAGGTCATTGAATTAAATCATAAGTATTTGAATTTGGGCATTTAAATGCTATAAAATAATTTAAATGCTCAAATAATCCTGGAAATAAATGTTTGCTATTGGAAATAATCTAAACAGAGCCCACAATTATTTTTAGGATTTTTGGAAACGTTTTAGTATTTTAATTAAAGCCCAACAGTTGCAGTTAAATAGAAAAACAGAAACAAATAAAAAAACAGAGAGAGGGAAGCTACCTGGGCCTTACCTATGCTGGCCCAGCCCACCTGGCTCGGCCCAGCCGACTGGCCTTGCCAGTCGTCGTCCTCCTAGCGCTAGAAGGACGCGGAGCGCGTGGCCGGCGCCCGCGGCCACACGCCGGCCACCTCCTGCTTCCGCCGACGCCTGGAGACGCCTAGGGGTGCCACGCGACCCCCACGTCCCCCTCTCATCCTCGCTCACTCTCCCCCTCGTCTCCCTCACTCTCTCCCGCGATGCCCGAGCGCGTTCCTCGCCGCCGTTCACCGTATACGACGCCAGAGCGACCCCCTCGCCCCTCCGACAAGCCAAATCGCTCCGCCACGACGCCCTCGCCCTCCCCACCGAGCCACGCTTCACCGGAGGCCCTGCATCGCCGCTATCGCACCGTCTTCAACCTCGGTACCCGCCAGACACCGTTCATCGATTCGCCTCGCTCCGGTCGCCCCCGAGCCCACTGAGCTGCTCATCGACCTCCCTGTGAGCTCCGCCGCCTTCCCCCTCTTCTTTCCCACGCATTTGCACCCTCTAGGCCATAGTTCCACCATGGCCGAAGCTCGTCTCCGCTCGAGCTCGTCGCCGGCGTCACTCCGGCGACCATTTGGTCCTTCTGTGCTATGCAACGTGCTTGCCGCATCGTGTAGTGCCTCGCTAGCGCCTCAGTTTCCGTGTTTGCACGCCGCAGCCAAAACCCCGCACATGGCCGAACTCCGGCCGTCGCCTTGGAGCTCGCCGTCGTCGTCTCCGGCCACCGTAGGCCCGGCCTCCACCACCACTAGATGTGCGACTGCAAGATCTCACCAACGAGCCCAAGAACGACCTCGCCCGTGCCCTGTAGGCGTTTTCCGAGCTGCGCCACCATCTCGGGCCTCGCCGGCGTCGAGTCGCCGGTGAGTTTGACCCAGTTTGACTCCTGGGTGGGCCCAGGTAGACCCCCCTGAGTCTATGACAGGTGGGGCCGGTTTGCTAACTAATTTAGGATTAGGTTTAATTAATTTTAATTAAATCAGTCACTGACATGTGGGTCCAGGCCCCACTGACAGCTAATTAGTGTTAATCTAATCCTGTTAATTAGCTGAGAGGCTGACAGAAGGGGCCCACCAGTCAGGTTTGACCTGGGCTGGCGCCTTTGACCTGCTGAGGTCAGCATGACACAATGCTGACACAGTAATGCATTTTCTGGATTTATTTTTATTCAGGAATTTCCAAAAAATAGTTAAAACTTCTAAAAATCATAGAAAATCAACCATAGCTCCAAATGCAAAGATTTATACATGAAAAATGATCAGAAAAATTCAATCTATCCATCTGTAATGGTTTCATGCATGACAAACCAAGTTTACCTTGCTGTTTAAGCAGAATAAGGAAATGCACTATTAAGGCCATGTTTAATGAGCTAATATTTGAATCTTGGATTCATATGAGTTCATTCCTTTCTGTTATAGCTTGCATTAGGCCAAGACACATTCATATTGCCATGTCATAGCATGCATCATATTGTTGCATATTGTCATGTGTTGATGGTGTTCCGATGTGTTCTTCGTGGTAGGTTCTGCCTCCGAGGATATTCACGAGTATCCAACTGAAGGGCAGTATCCCACTACCACTCCAACAGGCAAGCAACCATTGATCATTCCGATACAAACCCATGTTCTCGCTTCTGCTCTTGTTTACTGCATTAAGACAACGCGATTCAAACTGCTGTGTGCTACGGTAGTTGAACCCTTATCCTCTGCATGACCTGTCATTGCCACAGTAACTAGATGAAACCCACTAGCATGTGTAGGAGTTGATTGAGCCATGTATGTGATTCCTACCTTGCTATGCCTGCTATGCTTAGAGTTGTGTCAGGTCTGGTTCATCTGGGTGATGGGCCAGAGTGAAATGCTTATGCCGGTAATGTGAGGGATGTGTTGAACATGTTTTGGTAAAGGTATCAATGAGAGGCCATGTAGGAGTACATGGTGGGTTGTTTCATTGAGGCCGTCCCTAAGAACTGAGATCTGTATGTGTGATTTAAGATTCAGCTACTACCATGCATTGGGATCCTTAATTGACCCTCTCGGCTTCTTAACCACCCTAGTACTCTGTCCAGGAGTTGCAAATAGTTTCTGGTGTTTGTAGGTTATGTGTTGGCGGCCGTGCGTAGCGCTGACCCTAGGGGTGGGCTATGTTGCGGTAGATACACCGTGGCACGGTGTACCGAGTCACCCGTTTGGTGTCTCGGGATCCCTGTTCACATTGTTCGGGGCCGTATGTGGAAACCTCGGCCGGACTCCCTGCGGATGGAACCTGGATAGGCGATAAACCTGGACTAGAGACTTAAGTGTTTAGGTAGGCCATGGCCGACACCCTCGCTGGGCTTCCGCTTGAAGGTTGACGAGTACATGTCGTGTAAACGGCGGTAAGTGGTGAAAGCGTGTATGAAGAAGTACACCCCTGCAGGGTATAAAACTATTCGAATAGCCGCGTCCGCGGTAAAGGACTACTTGGTTGCCTATACAGTTCATAGACAAGTTAATGGGTACTAATAAAGACTCAAGATAAGCGTGAGTACCGAGGATGGCCCTCTCGTAGGATGACGAGGGAGGATCCCCGGTGGAGTATTGTGTTGGTGAGTAGTGGACTCGTGTGCGAAAACTATTTTACTGGTGAAGTTCCATAGGATAGCTTAGCCAAGAGTCAAAGATGGCTTGCTGCATTAACCCCACCACCTTCTTGAGAATAAGCATGTATAGTAGGTTCTGATGTAAGACTTGCTGAGTACCTTTGTACTCATGTTTGCTTAATTACTGTTTTCAGATGACAACACCGCCCCCTCCGATGGGTTCTACGTAGACCTTGACATCGACGAGTGACTAGCCACCCAGGTGGTGATCCTGGCCATGGAGGGCCCTATGTAGATAGACAGGCTTCGAGAAGCCTTCTTTCTTTCTAGAGTCTGTACTCAGACTAGTTGCTTTCGCATGTGCTTGTATGTTTGTATGACTTGAGTGTCGGGTCAGGTGACCCCTATCTGTATGAACATGTTATGTATGGCTCCCTGGAGCCTTTAAATAAAGTACTTGAGTTGTAGAGTTTTGTTGTGATGCCATGTTGTATGTACTCATATCGGGCATATTGTGTGTATGATTGAAATGCTTGGTATGAGTGGGATCCGACAATCTAGTTGTTTATCCTTGGCAGCCTTTCCTATGGGGAAATGTAGTCTATTGTTCCTCGAGCCATAGTAGTCTGCTACAGCCCGGTTCACC
Organism: Triticum dicoccoides; assembly: GCF_002162155.2. NCBI lineage: Eukaryota > Viridiplantae > Streptophyta > Magnoliopsida > Poales > Poaceae > Triticum > Triticum dicoccoides. Next base: position 543,921,678 of record NC_041392.1, on the reverse strand, counting down.
GGAGTCCTGCTAGCCTAGCACTACTGTTTAGGACACTTGACTGGCCGGCATGTGTTTCACTTCGTTCCTATGTCTGTCCCTTCGGGGAAATGTCACGCTGTGACTTCCGGAGTCCTACCTAGCCTGCTACAGCCCGGGTTCCCCGGAGTCCTGTTAGCCTAGTGCTACAGCCCGGAATCAATCGCTGATGACCGACATGCTCGATGTGATTCATGTATGCCTGTCTCCATAGGTCTGTGCCGCTTTGGGTTCATGACTAGCCATGTCGGCCCGGGTTCTCTGTCATATGGATGCTAGCGACACTATCATGTACGTGAGCCAAAAGGCGCAAACGGTCCCGGGCCATGGTAAGGCGACACCCATGGGATACCGTGCGTGAGGCCGCAAAGTGATATGAGGTGTTACCGGCTAGATCGATGTGACTTGGAATCGGGGTCCTGACAGCGTTGGCATCAGAGCTGGACTGCCTGTAGGTTCGTTGAGCCAAACTGGTCGATGTTGAGTCTAGAAATGCTTTAGTTATATGTAGGGGAATTGATTGTGGGAGGAAATGTAAGGCTCTTTTACTCCTTTACCCTATGCCTCTGATCTGAGTCATTCTCTTCTCATTCAACGTGGGTTAAGGACTAGGCTCTCTCCTTCTATCAGGTTCACGTGTTACTAATCCGTAGTAGTTTATAGGATTGATGTTACAACCCCCAGTTCAGTTTCTACTATTTTAGTATGTTGCTAATTGGATCAGAATCTTGATATGATGTTGTTGAGTGGTATTGCGAACTGTTGTGGATGTCTCAAATATTTTTCTGAGCATTTACAGCTGTTATGCTGTCCAATTTCCCTAGAAATTCTGATGTCTTTGCATTGTGGTTGTGCTTTCAGATGGCCAACCGTGTTCAAAACCAAGTTGTTCGCCTGACCCAGTGCCTCGACGTGCCCGGTCATACTGCTATGCTAGTCCGGGTAATGATCGAGACGGGCTACCGTTGGTATCCCGAATACACCGTCGAAGAGCAGTTCCGTGACTTTAATCAAAGCCAATATCTCTGCACCGTCAGGATATTTCCTTCTTATCCTGGATCTACCAAGCCCCTTCACTGTTCCTATGGACTCGGGGTTACTGTTGAGATGGTTGTGCAGGATGCTGCCTATTCCATGATGACCATCTTGCGAGTCCGGACTGGCCTGCTTCAGAACACCGACTTTCGTTACATGCCAGCTTCACTTCCGGGAGCGCAAGGGTATCTTCAGGCTATCTATGCTGACTCCACTCAGGAGGACTCATTAACTCGTACCACTGCCGAGATGTTCGAAGATAAGGACCGAGAGAATCGGGCCTTGAGGCTGGAGCTTTTCAATACCCGTGCTGATCATTGGGCCACATTGACTCGGTTTGCACCTGCGGTGCAAGCTAGATGTATGGATACAAGGGATCTGTATCCTATGAGATCAGCTCTGCCAGACATGGTGGACTGGCGTGATGTGGGAGGCATCACCCCACCCCGTGGTCCCCACAGGCCACCGTTTGTTGGTCCAAGACCTCATCCTAGCCCATGGTCCACAGGCTCTTCAGGATCGTCTGTTCCCGGATGGTCACGTTGAACTTCCAGGCTACGGAGGTGACTTCTATGAGGACTACTACGGAGCTGTCTGAGTTAGTAGTAGTACCACTAGTATTGTAGTAGTTGTATCTCCACTGTCCTGTGAGACTTGTGGAATATGACTTTGTGTGTAATCAATTCCGGAGGTGTAGACAAATAATGTATAGGAGCTTGGAATGCCTCCGATGATATGTAATGTCTTTTATCATAGTTGTACTGTAGCCTGGGCTTGTACTAAACTATGTATGATGTGTATGACCGTTGGTATATATATGGCAGTTTTATATTACCATGACATACGGATGAACATCTCTGCATTCCGCGTTATCCATTACATTCTGCACTCCTTGCTAAGTTTGAGCCATCCTTATCTAAACCATTGTCTTGTTTTCTCCTAGGATGGTCAACACCCGCAGCAACCCTGCTGCCTCGGAGCAGGGGAAAGCCAGTGCAGCTAGAGGTGAAAATCTGCCTCACCCGCCTTCTCTGGCCGAAGTAATGCTGGAGGCGGAAAGAAACAAGCGTGAGACTAACCGCCTGCTAGAGCGGATTGAGCAGAACACTGCACGCCACCCACGAAATGACTTGGTGTCAATCAATGACTTTATCAAGCTGTACCCACCAAAGTTTAACCATTCCGTCGAACCCCTCGACGCGGATGACTGGCTTCGCAGCATCACTCACAAGCTACGTTCTGCCAATGTAGCCGAAGCCGACAAGGTTACCTATGCTGCCTATCACCTCGAAGGCCCTGCTAGCCTTTGGTGGGAAAACTTCGAAGCTATGCGCCCGGTCAGCCAAGTTACTACTTGGGCTGAGTTTAGTGAGGCTTTCCGCGAGCATCACATTTCGGAAGGTCTCATGGATCGCAAGAGGGAGGAGTTCTGTAACTTCACCCAAGGAAGACTGACTGTGGATGCTTATAGTCGTGAATTTGGAAATCTGGCACGCTATGCTCCCGAAGAGGTATCTACTGACGCTAAGAAGCAAGCAAGGTTCCGCAAGAGACTTAGCCCTGAGCTTCGCCGCGATCTTCATCTGCATGAGTGCACCTTCTTTCAGAAGTTGGTCAATAAAGCCATCAGTGTTGAGACATGCCAGACTGATTATGACGCTTCACGCAAGCACTCCCGTGATTTTGGCTCTTCATCCGGCTTTGGAACTCAGAAGCACCGGGTGTGGATTCCAAGCATGGCACTGCCACCCAGGTTCATTCCGAGGCCATCCTTTGAGGCGCCTCGTCCCAACCAGCAATTTGCACCGCCCAAGCCCTATGGTGGCCCTGCTGCTAATGCTGCTCCACGCCCCAATGTGGTGACATGCTTTAAGTGTGGAGAGTCGGGTCACTATAGCCGAGAGTGTCCCCAGAACAACAACCCCAATCAAACTGGAAAGTCCGTTGTCCGTGGTAAGCCCGCGGGAAAAACATTCTACGCCAAGCCGGCCACCACTGCACGTGGCCATGTCAACTATGTTTCAGCCGAGGAGGCTCATGAGGATCCCAACGTCGTCCTTGGTACGCTCCTTGTTAACTGCCATCCGGCATCTGTTCTTTTCGATACTAGAGCATCTCATTCATTCATATCCGAGAGCTATGCTCGATTGCATAACACGACATTTTGTGACATGCCCACTTCCATGGTAATTCAAACTCCGGGTTCCAAATGGCAAACTTCTAGAGTAAGTCATGGGAACAAAATTCTTGTCGATAGACTTGTCTTCCTTGCATCCTTGATAGCTCTCAAGTCCATGGACATAAACATCATCTTGGGTATGGACTGGATGTCAGCTCATTACGCTAAGATTGATTGTGCCACTAGAACCGTTCAGCTTACTCACCCATCGGGCAAGACAGTCAATGTCTTAACTCGAGTGGCCAAGCACCAGCTTTACTCCCTAAATGCCAACCCCCTTCCAGACCTTGAGGATGTTCCGATAGTCCGAGACTTTCCGGATATCTTTCTAGAAGAACTGCCAGGTGTTCCACCTGACAGGGATGTCGAGTTTGTGATAGACCTTGTTCCAGGAACCGTGCCAATTTCTAGAAGACCCTACAAGATGGCACCCTTAGAACTAGCCGAGCTTAAGAACCAACTCGATGAGTCCTTGAAAAAGGGTTTCATCCATCCTAGTTCCTCTCCTTGGGCTTGCCCCGTCCTCTTCATCAAGAAGAAGGATGGAACGGATCGAATGGTTGTGGACTACCGCCCTGTCAACCTAGTCACCATCAAGAACAAATACCCGCTTCCTAGGATTAACGATCTGTATGATCAGCTCGCTGGATCCTCAATCTTTTCCAAGATGGATTTGAGGTTGGGCTACCATCAAATCAAAATCAGAAACGGGGACATTCCAAAAACGGCCTTTGTTACTCGTTATGGCCTATACGAGTACACCGTCATGTCCTTCGGTTTAACCAATGCCCCAACTACCTTCTCTCGGTTAATGAACTCGGTTTTCATGGAGTACTTGGATAAATTCATCGTGGTATACCTCGATGACATACTCATCTACTCCAAGAATGAAGAGGAACATGCCGAACATCTAAGGCTGGTATTGATGAAACTTCGAGAGCATCGCCTTTATGCCAAATTCTCCAAGTGTGAATTTTGGTTGCCAGAAGTGACCTATCTAGGCCATGTAATCTCTGGCAAGGGTATTGCTGTCAATCCCGAGCGAGTTCAAGCCATCCTTGATTGGACTCCACCTGAGACGGTCAAGCAAGTTCGGAGTTTCCTTGGCTTAGCGAGCTATTGCCGCCGCTTCGTCGAGAATTTCTCCAAGGTTGCTAAACCTCTAACTGAACTCCTCAAGAAAGATAAAAAGTTCGAGTGGACTCCACAGTGTGAGTTCAGCTTTCAGGAACTGAAAAGACGCCTGACATCTGCTCCCGTACTGATACCACCAGATTTCTCCAAGGACTTTATTATCTATTGCGACGCCTCGCGACAAGGACTAGGTTGCATACTCATGCAGGATCGTCAGGTAATTGCCTATGCTTCACGGCAATTACACCCACATGAGGAAAATTATCCCACACATGATCTAGAGCTTGCAGCTGTAGTCCATGCACTTAAAACCTGGCGACATTACCTCCTCAGTAATCGTTGTGAGATCTTCACCGATCACCAAAGTTTGAAATATATCTTCACCTAACCAGACTTGAATCTTAGGCAAAGACGTTGGGTTGAGTTGATCTCGGATTACGACTTAGGAATAACTTACACCCCGGGCAAAGCCAATGTCATGGCTGATGCACTAAGCCGTAAATCCTATTGTAACGACCTGATGTTACAACAGAGTCAACCACCTCTCCATGAGGAATTCCGTAAGCTTAACCTTCACATTGTTCCTCGAGGATTCCTATCCACCCTGGTGGCGAAACCTACCCTTATGGATCAAATCATAACCGCCCAGCGGTATGATAAGGGCATATCCCGGATTAAGGAAAACATCGCTAGCAGAGTTGCTAAATGTTTCTCCATGGATGAGTGAGGTGCTATCTTCTTCGAGAACCATTTGGTGGTTCCCAAGAAACAACATCTGCGCCAGTTGATCCTTAAGGAAGCTCATGAATCCCCTCTCACCATTCATCCCGGTAGTACTAAAATGTATCAAGACCTACGCCAGAGGTTTTGGTGGACTAGGATGAAGATAGAAATCGCTCAATACATTGCTAATTGTGACGTTTGTCGTCGTGTTAAAGCAGAGCATCAACGGCCTACTGGCACTCTTCAACCTTTGGCTATTCCCGAATGGAAATGGGATAAAATCAGTATGGATTTCATCACTGGGTTTCCCAGGACCAAGAGAGGGAATAATGCCATCTTCGTCGTGATCGACCGTCTTTCCAAAGTAGCCCACTTTCTACCTGTTCGTGAGAGTATCACCGCTAGCCAGCTAGCCAATTTATACATCTCCCGAATAGTGCCTCTTCATGGTGTTCCATTGGAAATTAACTCAGACCATGGGAGTCTCTTCACCTCTCGATTTTGGGAAAGTTTCCAAAATGCTATGGGAACTCGTCTCTCTTTTAGTACTGCCTTCCATCCTCAATCAAGTGGTCAAGTAGAACGAGTCAATCAAATTCTGGAAGATATGCTCCGAGCTTCTGTCATCTCGTTCGGAATGAGTTGGGAGAAATGCCTTCCATTCGCGGAGTTTGCTTATAACAATAGTTATCAAGCCAGCTTAGGCAAGGCTCCTTTCGAAGTTCTCTATGGACGAAAATGTCGAACGCCTCTTAACTGGTCAGAAACCGGGGAAAGACAACTCTTTGGCCCGGATATGATTCAGGAAGCAGAAGAGCAGGTTCGCGTTATTCGTGAGAAATTGAAAACAGCCCAATCTCATCAAAAGAGTCAATATGATCGTAAACATAAGCCTATGACTTATGAAGTCGACGAGAAGGCTTACCTTCGGGTTACTCCGTTAAAGGGAACCCATTGTTTCGGTATCAAAGGCAAATTGGCTCCTCGTTACATTGGACCCTTTTGCATTCTTGCCAAACAAGGAGAAGTTGCCTACCAATTGGAACTACCTCCGCATCTTTCCAGAGTTCATGATGTCTTCCACGTTTCTCAACTCAGGCGTTGCTTCGCGGATCCCATCCATGGAGTGGACCACGAAACGCTTGATCTACAAGATAACCTCTCATATCGGGAATATCCCGTTCGTATCCTTGATCAAGCCGAGCGTACCACTCGACGTCAAAATATCAAGTTTCTCAAGGTTCAATGGTCACACCATTCCGAGAAAGAAGCCACTTGGGAAAGGGAGGATCGTCTTCGACTTGAGTACCCCACCTTCTTCCCGGAGGATCCTAAATCTCGGGACGAGATTCTTTTGAGTGGGGGTGAGTTGTCACACCCTAGCTAGTTCAAGCATTAGAGTGTGCATCATGTTTAAATTTCTCTTAAATTTGAAATGGGGAAGGCAGAAACCCCCCAACACCCCCCTGGAAACAACTAGGGTTTACTAAAATTATTTTCAATGAACCTGAAATGCCCTTCTAAAAAGTTCACCCTCTTTGTCTTGGGTTAAAACCTCTGGCAAAATTGGTGCACAATTTTCTAGGTCAACAGAAGGTCATTGAATTAAATCATAAGTATTTGAATTTGGGCATTTAAATGCTATAAAATAATTTAAATGCTCAAATAATCCTGGAAATAAATGTTTGCTGTTGGAAATAATCTAAACAGAGCCCACAATTATTTTCAGGATTTTTGGAAACGTTTTAGTATTTTAATTAAAGCCCAACAGTTGCAGTTAAATAGAAAAATAGAAACAAATAAAAAAACAGAGAGAGGGAAGCTACCTGGGCCTTAGCAGTGCTGGCCCAGCCCACCTGGCTCGGCCCAGCCGACTGGCCCTGCCAGTCATCGTCCTCCTCGCGCCAGAAGGACGCGGAGCACGTGGCCGGCGCCCGCGGCCACACGCCGGCCACCTCCTGCTTCCGCCGACGCCTGGAGACGCCTAGGGGTGCCACGCGACCCCACGTCCCCCTCTCATCCTTGCTCACTCTCCCCCTCGTCTCCCTCACTCTCTCCCGCGATGCCCGAGCGCGTTCCTCGCCGCCGTTCGCCATAGACGACACCAGAGCCACCCCCTCGCCCCTCCGACAAGCCAAATCGCTCCGCCACGACGCCCTCGCCCTCCCCACCGAGCAACGCTTCGCCGGAGGCCTTGCATCGCCGCTATCGCGCCGTCTTCAACCTCAGTACCCGCCGGACGCCGTTCACCGATTCGCCTCGCTCCGGTCGCCCCCGAGCCCACTGAGCTACTCATCGACCTCCCTGTGAGCTCCGTCGCCTTCCCCCTCTTCTTTCCCACGCATTTGCACCCTCTAGGCCATAGTTCCACCATGGCCGAAGCTCGTCTACGCTCGAGCTCATCGCCGGCGTCGCTCCGGCGACCATTTGGTCCTTCCGTGCTATGCAACGTGCTTGCCGCATCGCGTAGTGCCTCGCTAGCGCCTCAGTTTCCGTGTTTGCACGCCGCAGCCCAAACCCCGCACATGGCCGAACTCCGGCCGCCGCCTTGGAGCTCGTCGTCGTCGTCTCCGGCCACCGTAGGCCCGGCCTCCACCACCACTAGATGCGCGACTGCAAGATCTCGCCAACGAGCCCAAGAACGGCCTCGCCTGTGCCCTGTGGGCGTTTTCCGAGCTGCACCACCGTCTCGGGCCTCACCGGCGTCGAGTCGCCGGCGAGTTTGACCCAGTTTGACTCCTGGGTGGGCCCAGGTAGACCCCCCTGAGTCTATGACAGGTGGGGCCGGTCTACTAACTAATTTAGGATTAGTTTTAATTAATTTTAATTAAATCATTCACTGACATGTGGGCCCAGGCCCCACTGACAGCTAATTAGTGTTAATCTAATCCTGTTAATTAGCTGAGAGGCTGACGGAAGGGGCCCACCAGTCAGGTTTGACCTGGGCTGGCGCCTTTGACCTGCTGAGGTCAGCATGACACAATGCTGACACAGTAATGCATTTTCTGGATTTATTTTTATTCAGGAATTTCCAAAAAATAGTTAAAACTTCTAAAAATCATAGAAAATCAACCATAGCTCCAAATGCAAAGATTTATACATGAAAAATGATCAGAAAAATTCAATCTATCCATCTGTAATGGTTTCATGCATGACAAACCAAGTTTACCTTGCTGTTTAAGCAGAATAAGGAAATGCACTATTAAGGCCATGTTTAATGAGCTAATATTTGAATCTTGGATTCATATGAGTTCATTCCTTTCTGTTATAGCTTGCATTAGGCCAAGACACATTCATATTGCCATGTCATAGCATGCATCATATTGTTGCATATTGTCATGTGTTGATGGTGTTCCGATGTGTTCTTCGTGGTAGGTTCTGCCTCCGAGGATATTCACGAGTATCCAACTGAAGGGCAGTATCCCACTACCACTCCAACAGGCAAGCAACCATTGATCATTCCGATACAAACCCATGTTCTCGCTTCTGCTCTTGTTTACTGCATTAAGACAACGCGATTCAAACTGCTGTGTGCTACGGTAGTTGAACCCTTATCCTCTGCATGACCTGTCATTGCCACAGTAACTAGATGAAACCCACTAGCATGTGTAGGAGTTGATTGAGCCATGTATGTGATTCCTACCTTGCTATGCCTGCTATGCTTAGAGTTGTGTCAGGTCTGGTTCATCTGGGTGATGGGCCAGAGTGAAATGCTTATGCCGGTAATGTGAGGGATGTGTTGAACATGTTTTGGTAAAGGTATCAATGAGAGGCCATGTAGGAGTACATGGTGGGTTGTTTCATTGAGGCCGTCCCTAAGAACTGAGATCTGTATGTGTGATTTAAGATTCAGCTACTACCATGCATTGGGATCCTTAATTGACCCTCTCGGCTTCTTAACCACCCTAGTACTCTGTCCAGGAGTTGCAAATAGTTTCTGGTGTTTGTAGGTTATGTGTTGGCGGCCGTGCGTAGCGCTGACCCTAGGGGTGGGCTATGTTGCGGTAGATACACCGTGGCACGGTGTACCGAGTCACCCGTTTGGTGTCTCGGGATCCCTGTTCACATTGTTCGGGGCCGTATGTGGAAACCTCGGCCGGACTCCCTGCGGATGGAACCTGGATAGGCGATAAACCTGGACTAGAGACTTAAGTGTTTAGGTAGGCCATGGCCGACACCCTCGCTGGGCTTCCGCTTGAAGGTTGACGAGTACATGTCGTGTAAACGGCGGTAAGTGGTGAAAGCGTGTATGAAGAAGTACACCCCTGCAGGGTATAAAACTATTCGAATAGCCGCGTCCGCGGTAAAGGACTACTTGGTTGCCTATACAGTTCATAGACAAGTTAATGGGTACTAATAAAGACTCAAGATAAGCGTGAGTACCGAGGATGGCCCTCTCGTAGGATGACGAGGGAGGATCCCCGGTGGAGTATTGTGTTGGTGAGTAGTGGACTCGTGTGCGAAAACTATTTTACTGGTGAAGTTCCGTAGGATAGCTTAGCCAAGAGTCAAAGCTGGCTTGCTGCATTAACCCCACCACCTTCTTGAGAATAAGCATGTATAGTAGGTTCTGATGTAAGACTTGCTGAGTACCTTTGTACTCATGTTTGCTTAATTACTGTTTTCAGACGACAACACCGCCCCCTCCGATGGGTTCTACGTAGACCTTGACGTCGACGAGTGACTAGCCACCCAGGTGGTGATCCTGGCCATGGAGGGCCCTATGTAGATAGACAGGCTTCGAGAAGCCTTCTTTCTTTCTAGAGTCTGTACTCAGACTAGTTGCTTCCGCATGTGCTTGTATGTTTGTATGACTTGAGTGTCGGGTCAGGTGACCCCTATCTGTATGAACATGTTATGTATGGCTCCCTGGAGCCTTTAAATAAAGTACTTGAGTTGTAGAGTTTTGTTGTGATGCCATGTTGTATGTACTCATATCGGGCATATTGTGTGTATGATTGAAATGCTTGGTATTAGTGGGATCCGACAATCTAGTTGTTTATCCTTGGCAGCCTTTCCTATGGGGAAATGTAGTCTAGTGTTCCTCGAGCCATAGTAGTCCGCTATAGCCCGGTTCACCGGAGTCCTGCTAGCCTAGCACTACTGTTCAGGACACTTGACTGGCCGGCACGTGTTTCACTTCGTTCCTATGTATGCCCTTCGGGGAAATGTCACGCTGTGACTTCCGGAGTCCTGCCTAGCCTGCTACAGCCCGGGTTCCCCGGAGTCCTGTTAGCCCAGTGCTACAGCCCGGAATCAATCGCAGATGACCGACATGCTCGATGTGATTCATGTATGCCTGTCTCCATAGGTCTATGCCGCTTTGGGTTCATGACTAGCCATGTCGGCCCGGATTCTCTATCATATGGATGCTAGCGACACTATCATATACATGAGCCAAAAGGCGCAAACGGTCCCGGGCCATGGTAAGGCAACACCCGTGGGATACCATGCGTGAGGCCGCAAAGTGATATGAGGTGTTACCGGCTAGATCGATGTGACTTGGAATCGGGGTCCTGACAGCGTGTTTTGCCGCACATCAATTGGATGGACCAGCTGAAGGAAATATGCCCTAGAGGAAATAATAAAGTTATTATTTATTTCCTTATTTCATGATAAATGTTTATTATTCATGCTAGAATTGTATTAACCGGAAACATAATACATGTGTGAATACATAGACAAACAGAGTGTCACTAGTATGCCTCTACTTGACTAGCTCGTTGATCAAAGATGGTTATGTTTCCTAACCATAGACAAAGAGTTGTTATTTGATTAACGGGATCACATCATTAGGAGAATGATGTGATTGACTTGACCCATTCCGTTAGCTTAGCACTCGATCGTTTAGTATGTTGCTATTGCTTTCTTCATGACTTATACATGTTCCTATGACTATGAGATTATGCAACTCCCATTTACCGGAGGAACACTTTGTGTGCTACCAAACGTCACAACGTAACTGGGTGATTATAAAGTAGCTCTACATGTGTCTCCAAAGGTACATGTTGGGTTGGCGTATTTTGAGATTAGGATTTGTCACTCCGATTGTCGGAGAGGTATCTCTGGGCCCTCTCGGTAATGCACATCACATAAGCCTTGCAAGCATTGCAAATAATGAGTTAGTTGGGAGATGATATATTACGGAACGAGTAAAGAGACTTGCCGGTAACGAGATTGAACTAGGTATTGAGATAACGACGATCGAATCTCGGGCAAGTAACATACCGATGACAAAGGGAACAACGTATGTTGTTATGTGGTCTGACCGATAAAGATCTTCATAAAATATGTAGGAGCCAATATGAGCATCCAGGTTCCGCTATTGGTTATTGACCGGAGACGTGTCTCGGTCATGTCTACATTGTTCTCGAACCCGTAGGGTCCGCACGCTTAAGGTTTCGATGACAGTTATATTATGAGTTTATGAGTTTTGATTTACCGAAGGAGTTCGGAGTCCTGGATGAGATCGGGGACATGACGAGGAGTCTCAAAATGGTCGAGACGTAAAGATCGATATATTGGACGACTATATTCGGACATCGGAAAGGTTCCGAGTGGTTCGGGTATTTTTCGGAGTACCGGGGAGTTATGGGAATACGGGGGAAGAAGTATATGGGCCTTATTGGGCTTTAGGGGAGAGGAAGAGGCAGGCCGCGCACCCTCCCCATTGACTAGTCCGAATTGGACTAGGGGGAGGGGCGGCGCCCCCTCCTTCCTTCTCTTCCCTCTTCCCCTTCCTTGTCTCCTACTCCTACTACTTGGAAGGACTCCTAGTTGGACTAGGAAAGGGGAAATCCTACTCCCGGTGGAAGTAGGACTCCCCTAGGGCGCGTCATAGAGAGGGCCGGCCCTCCCCTCCTCCACTCCTTTATATACGGGGCCAGCGGGCACCCCATAGACACACAAGTTGATCTTCATGATCGTTCCTTAGCCGTGTGCGGTGCCCCCCTCCACCATATTCCACCTCGGTCATATTGTAGCGGTGCTTAGGCAAAGCCCTGCGGTGGTTGAACATCAAGGTCGTCACCACGCCGTCGTGCTGACGGAACTCCTCCCCGAAGCTTTGCTGGATCGGAGCCCGGGGTGCATCATCGAGCTGAACGTCTGCCAAGAACTCGGAGGTGCCGGAGTAACGGTGCTTGGATCGGTTGGATCGGGAAGACGTACGACTACTTCCTCTATGTTGCGTCAATGCTTCCGCTTCGGTCTACGAGGGTACGTAGACAACACTCTCCCCTCTCGTTGCTATACATCACCATGATCTTGCGTGTGCGTAGGAATTTTTTTGAAATTACTACGTTCCCCAACAGTGGTATCAGAGCCTAGGTTTTATGGTTTGATGTTATATGCACGAGTAGAACACAAGTGAGTTGTGGGCGATATAAGTCATACTGCTTACCAGCATGTCATACTTTGGTTCCGCGGTATTGTTGGATGAAGCGGCCCGGACCGACATTACGTGTACGCTTACGCGAGACTAGTTCTACCGCCGTGCTTTGCACACAGGTGGCTGGCGGGTGTAAGTTTGTCCAACTTTAGTTGAACCAAGTGTGGCTACGCCCGGTCCTTGCGAAGGTTAAAACAGCACCAACTTGACAAACTATTGTTGTGGTTTTCGATGCGTAGGTAAGATTGGTTTTTGCTTAAGCCCATAGCAGCCACGTAAAACTTGCAACAACAAAGTAGAGGATGTCTAACTTGTTTTTGCAGGGCATGTTGTGATGTGATATGGTCAAGGCATGATGCTAAATTTTATTGTATGAGATGATCATGTTTTGTAACCAAGTTATCGGCAACTGGCAGGAGCCATATGGTTGTCGCTTTATTGTATGCAATGCAATCGCCCTGTAATGCTTTACTTTATCACTAAGCAGTAGCGATAGTCGTAGAAGCATAAGATTGGCGAGACGACAACGATGCTACGATGGAGATCAAGGTGTCGCGCCGGTGACGATGGTGATCATGACGGTGCTTCGGAGATGGAGATCACAAGCACAAGATGATGATGGCCATATCATATCACTTATATTGATTGCATGTGATGTTTATCTTTTATGCATCTTATCTTGCTTTGATTGACGGTAGCATTATAATATGATCTCTCACTAAATTTCAAGATAAAAAATGTTCTCCCTGAGTATGCATCGTTGCCAAAGTTCGTCGTGCCCAGACACCACGTGATGATCGGGTGTGATAAGCTCTACGTCCATCTACAATGGGTGCAAGCCAATTTTGCACACGCAGAATACTCAGGTTAAACTTGACGAGCCTAGCATATGCATATATGACCTCGGAACACTGAGACCGAAAGGTCGAGCGTGAATCATATAGTAGATATGATCAACATAGCGATGTTCACCATTGAAAACTACTCCATTTCACGTGATGATCGGTTATGGTTTAGTTGATTTGGATCACGTGATCACTTAGATGACTAGAGAGATGTTTTTCTAAGTGGGAGTTCTTAAGTAATATGATTAATTGAACTTAAATTTATCATGAACTTAGTCCTGGTAGTATTTTGCAAATCATGTTGTAGATCAATAGCTCGCGTTGTTGCTTCCCCGTGTTTATTTTGATATGTTCCTAGAGAAAATTGTGTTGAAAGATGTTAGTAGCAATGATGTGGATTGGATCCGTGATTTGAGGTTTATCCTCATTGCTGCATAGAAGAATTATGTCCTTGATGCACCGCTAGGTGATAGACCTATTGCAGGAGCAGATGCAGACGTTATGAACGTTTGGCTAGCTCAATATGATGACTACTTGATAGTTTAGTGCACCATGCTTAACGGCTTAGAATCGGGACTTCAAAGACGTTTTGAACGTCATGGACCATATGAGATGTTCCAGGAATTGAAGTTAATATTTCAAGCAAATACCCGAGTTGAGAGATATGAAGTCTCCAACAAGTTCTATAGCTAAAAGATGGAGGAGAATCGCTCAATTAGTGAGCATGTGCTCAGATTGTCTGGGGTACTACAATCACTTGAATCAAGTGGGAGTTAATCTTCCAGATAAAATAGTGATTGACAGAATTCTCTAGTCACCATCACCAAGTTAGTAGAACTTCATAATGAACTATAGTATGCAAGGGATGACGAAAACGACTCCCGAGTTTTTCATGATGATGAAATCGATGAAGGTAGAAATCGAGAAAAACATCAAGTGTTGATGGTTGACAAGATCACTAGTTTCAAGAAAAGGGCAAAGGAAAAAAAGGGGAACTTCAAGAAAAACAGCAAGCAAGTTGCTGCTCAAGTGAAGAAGCCCAAGTCTGGTCCTAAGCCTGAGACTAAGTGCTTCTACTGCAAAGAGACTGGTCACTGGAAGCGAAACTACCCCAAGTGATTGGCGGATAAGAAGGATGGCAAAGTGAACATAAGTATATTTGATATACATGTTATTGATGTGTACTTTACTAGTGTTTATAGCAACCCCTCAGTATTTGATACTAGTTCAGTTGCTAAGATTAGTAACTCGAAACGGGAGTTGCAGAATAAACAGAGACTAGTTAAGGGTGAAGTGACGATGTGTGTTGGAAGTGGTTCCAAGATTGATATGATCATCATCGCACACTCCCTATACTTTCGGGATTAGTGTTGAACCTAAATAAGTGTTATTTGGTGTTTGCATTGAGCATGAATATGATTTGATCATGTTTATTGTAATACAGTTATTCATTTAAGTAAAAGAATAAATTGTTGTTCTGTTTACATGAATAAAACCTTATATGGTTACACACCCAATGAAAATAGTTCATTGGATCTCGATCATAGTGATACACATATTCATAATATTGAAACCAAAAGATGTGAAGTTAATAATGATAGTGCAACTTATTTATGGCACTGCCGTTTAGGTCATATTGGTGTAAAGCGCATGAAGAAACTCCATGCTGATGGGATTTTGGAATCACTTGATTATGAATCACTTGGTGCTTGCGAACCATGCCTTATGGGCAAGATGACTAAAGACACCGTTCTCCGGAAGAATGGAGCGAGCAACTGACTTATTGGAAATAATACTGATGTATGCGATCCGATGAGTGTTGAAGCTCGCGGCAGGTATTGTTATTTTCTGACCTTCACATATGATTTGAGCAGATATGGGTATATCTGCTTGATGAAACATAAGTCTGAAACATTTGAAAAGTTCAAAGAATTTCAGAGTGAAGTGGAAAATCATCGTAACAAGAAAAAGGTTTCTACGATCTGATCGTGGAGACAAATATTTGAGTTACGAATTTGGTCTTCAGTTAAAACTATGTGGAATAGTTTCACAAATTCATGCCACCTGGAACACCACAGCATAATGGTGTGTTCGAACATCATAACCGTACTTTAATGGATATAGTGCAATCTATGATGTTTCTTACCGATTTACCACTATAGTTTTGGGGTTATGCATTAGAGACAGCTGCATTCACGAAAAAAAGGGCACCATCTAAATCCGTTGAGACGACACTGTATGAACTGTGGTTTGGCAAGAAACCAAAGTTGTCGTTTCTTAAAGTTTGGGGTTGGAATGCTTATAAGAAAAAGTTTCATCCTGATAAGCTCAAACCCAAATTGGAGAAAGGTGTCTTCATAGGATACCCAAAGAAGACAGTTGGGTACACCTTCTATCACAGATCCGAAGGCAAGACATTCGTTGCTAAGAATGGATCCTTTCTAGAAAAGGAGTTTCTCTCGAAAGAAGTGAGTGGGAGGAAAGTAGAACTTGATGAGGTAACTGTACCTGCTCCCTTATTGGAAAGTAGTGCATCACAGAAAGAAACCGGTTTCTGTGACACCTACACCAATTAGTGAGGAAGCTAATGATGATGATCATGAAACTTCAGAACAAGTTACTACTGAACCTCATAGATCAACCAGAGTAAGATCCGCACCAGAGTGGTACGGTAATCCTGTTCTGGAAGTCATGCTACTAGATCATGATGAACCTACGAACTATGACGAAGCGATGGTGAGCCCAGATTCCGCAAAATGGCTTGAAGCCATGAAATCTGAGATGGGATCCATGTATGAGAACAAAGTGTGGACTTTGGTTGACTTGCCCAATTGATCGGCAAGCAATTGAGAATAAATGGATCTTCAAGAAGAAGACTGACGCTGACGGTAATGTTACTGTCTACAAAGCTCGACTTGTCGCAAAAGGTTTTTCGACAAGTTCAAGGGATTGACTACGATGAGACCTTCTCACCCGTAGCGATGCTTAAGTCTGTCCGAATCATGTTAGCAATTGCCGCATTTTATGATTATGAAATTTGGCAAATGGATGTCAAAACTGCATTCCTGAATAGATTTCTGGAAGAAGAGTTGTATATGATGCAACCAGAAGGTTTTATCGATCCAAAAGGAGCTAACAAAGTGTGCAAGCTCCAGCGATCCATTTTATGGACTGGTGCAAGCACTCGATCGTTTAGTATGTTGCTATTGCTTTCTTCATGACTTATACATGTTCCTATGACTATGAGATTATGCAACTCCCGTTTACCGGAGGAACACTTTGTGTGCTACCAAACGTCACAACGTAACTGGGTGATTATAAAGGAGCTCTACAGGTGTCTCCAAAGGTACATGTTGGGTTGGCGTATTTCGAGATTAGGATTTGTCACTCCGATTGTCGGAGAGGTATCTCTGGGCCCTCTCGGTAATGCACATCACATAAGCCTTGCAAGCATTGCAACTAATGAGTTAGTTGGGAGATGATGTATTACGGAACGAGTAAAGAGACTTGCCGGTAACGAGACTGAACTAGGTATTGAGATACCGACGATCGAATCTCGGGCAAGTAACATACCGATGACAAAGGGAACAACGTATGTTGTTATGCGGTCTGACCGATAAAGATCTTCATAGAATATGTAGGAGCCAATGTGAGCATCCAGATTCCGCTATTGGTTATTGACTGGAGACGTGTCTCGGTCATGTCTATATTGTTCTCGAACCCGTAGGGTCCGCACGCTTAAGGTTTAGATGACAGTTATATTATGAGTTTATGAGTTTTGATGTACCGAAGGAGTTCGGAGTCCCGGATGATATCGGGGACATGACGAGGAGTCTCGAAATGGTTGAGACGTAAAGATCAATATATTGGACGACTATATTCGGACATCGGAAAGGTTCCGAGTGGTTCGGGTATTTTTCGGAGTACCGGGGAGTTACGGGAATACGGGGGAAGAAGTATATGGGCCTTATTGGGCTTTAGGGGAGAGGAAGAGGCAGGCCGCGCACCCCCCCATTGACTAGTCCGAATTGGACTAGGGGGAGGGGTGGCGCCCCCTCCTTCCTTCTCTTCCCTCTTCCCCTTCCTTGTCTCCTACTCCTACTACTTGGAAGGACTCCTAGTTGGACTAGGAAAGGGGGAATCCTACTCCCAGTGGGAGTAGGACTCCCCTAGGGCGCGCCATAGAGAGGGCCGGCCCTCCCCTCCTCCACTCCTTTATATACGGGGGCAGGGGGCACCCCATAGACACACAAGTTGATCTTCGTGATCGTTCCTTAGCCGTGTGCGGTGCCCCCCTCCACCATATTCCACCTTGGTCATATTGTAGCGGTGCTTAGGCGAAGCCCTACGACGGTTGAACATCAAGATCATCACCACGCCGTCGTGCTGACAGAACTCCTCCCCGAAGCTTTGCTGGATCGGAGCCCGGGGTGCGTCATCGAGCGGAACGTGTGCCAAGAACTCGGAGGTGCCGGAGTAACGGTGCTTGGATCGGTTGGACCGGGAAGACATACGACTACTTCCTCTACGTTGCGTCAATGCTTCCGCTTCGGTCTACGAGGGTATGTAGACAACACTCTCCCCTCTCGTTGCTATACATCACCATGATCTTGTGTGTGTGTAGGAATTTTTTTGAAATTACTACGTTCCCCAACACCAGCAGCCTCATGGTGGGAGAATTACACTGTCACCTACCCTATAGCCACTGTTACATGGGATCAGTTTCAGCAAGCTTTCCGTACATCCCATGTCTCAACCGGAGCTATGAGTATGAAGAAACGTGAGTTTCGCAACTTACGCCAGGGGAACCGTATCGTGGCTCAATACGTGGATGAGTTTAGCAAGTTATCTCGCTATGCCCCTGACGATGTGGCCACAGATGCCGCAAAGCTGGAGAAGTTTATGGAAGGGCTGAATGATGAGATGAGCATGCAGTTGATGATGGCAACATTCAACAACTACCAAGAGTTGGTAGATAAGGCTCTTATGATTGAAGGGAAGCAGCAGCAGATTGAGAGCCGTAAGAGGAAGTATGGATAAGGAAGGTATAATTCAGGAGCTCAGCAGAAGCCCCGCCTAACCCTGAACTCGGGAGGACTTGTTCATAACCATGGAGGCCACACCCATAATGGAGGAAGTAACCATAATCATACTGGCCCAAGGAATGGGAATGGGAATAGAGCAAGCAACAATCAGAACCGCTCCAATCCAGCCACACCTGCGAAGAGAGACCTAAGCCATGTTACTTGTTTCAAGTGCGGGAAGACTGGACACTATGCCACGGAGTGCCCTAAAGCGAAGAATGGAAACGTCAATGGGAGCGCTGAAAAGAAGCCCAATCCATTCAACAAAGGACAAGTGAACCACGTTAACGTGGAGGAGGTTGAAGAGCAGCCAGACGCAGTTATTGGTAAGTTTTTGGTTAAGTCTTTTACCGCCCTTGTTCTTTTTGATACTGGTGCATCGCATTCATACATATCAAGGGAATTTGTGGATAAATTTAAACTACCAACCCAAACTCTTAGGACCTATCTGTTAGGGAGTTCACCTGGAGCAGAGTATATGGCTAGTCAATGGTGCGACCAGATACCCTTAACCATTGGTAGTCATGTTTTTCCGTCCGACCTAATAATCTTGGAGTCACAAGGATTGGATGTGATATTAGGCATGGACTGGATGTCAAAGTATGGAGGAAGCATTGACTGTGTTAGTAAATCAATTTGCCTCACCACCCCGAAGGGAAAAAGGATCAAGTATATAAATTCGCATGTGTCCCTCCCCATGGAACAGAAAGAGATGTCCACAATACTCCGAGCAAACACTCGCTTCCCCCAAGTCCTTAGCTCGCCCGATAATCACATAGGTTGTTCGAGAAGTGTACCTCGAAGACTCAAGTAATGGCGTGGCGAAAAAATGCTGAGTCCAACGCCGATAACCAACGACAAGTGAATCGCTGGAGAAGGTGAAAAGCGAGAGGGGAAGAGGCGAGTGGGAGAGAGTGTT
>NC_041392.1:543897894-543902153 GCF_002162155.2 Triticum dicoccoides | reverse complement strand
CATCCGTGCGGTTGCCGCCATGAAATAACGATTGCAAACACTGATGTCGCGTCGCTCCCGTTAACCAAGATTTATGTGCCTCATCCAACAACCCACGGAGCGTTCATGTTGAAGCGGCTATGAGCTGACGTCAGTTCAATAGAGTTTAGGTTATGACAATACAGATGATCATGACTTTTGTGTGTGATTTGTGGTCGTATTAGGGCTTGAGTTATAATCTATGATTGTAATTTGTGGCCTGACGGGTATTTAGGGTTGACCCATGGTCTAATTATTTTTTAGGATAAGGCGATTTGATAACCTTGAATACTCCACAATAGATAACGGATAATCCACATAAGTCGAATATTATCGAAACCAAATCTGACGGATACCCTGTTCACCAAAATCCACATGCAAGTCCATATGTGATGAATTTATATAAGTGCATACCATCTTAAAAACATATGTGGATGTGAATTCAAAGCGAAAATTATACATATCATTTACATCCGTAGCCACCTCCCATCCAATTCCAAATGTCCAAACACCCAAATCCCCACTTTCATCGTCGACCAGACGGCGGGCACGATAAAACTGGAGCCCGAAGCAGGCGGGGGTAATAGAAGAGTGGTTTCCGTTTCTCTCTCTGGCAAGTCCCCCGGAGTTCGACCTCAGCCACAGTGACCTAGTTCTCGGTGAGCGCCTCTCTCTAAGATACCCTCCATTCCTTTATGTAAAGTGTTTTTTTTTTGAATGGTGACCAAGGCTTTAGCAAAACTGATATATTTAAGACAATCGTTATGTTTTATAAAATTCTGAATGGTGGTAATTTGCTTCCTAACGTCAACATTTTTCCGAAACAAGAAAAGCGTCCATCTGGATAATCATCTGCGGACATGCAGTTATGATTTATGAATACACTTCCTATCTCTTGACAGATTGAAGGCGATCGGTCCGAAGCAATGTTATTATTACACACATATATACAGCCAGAAGCCAAAACTCAAAACCATAGTAAGCCAGCCGCCTCAAGTAAGAAGAAGCTTGTTCGTCTTCAGACCATCCACGAAGCAGTCCACCGAAGGCGCAAACGCCCGAAGCCGGTGACGAACGGCGCCGCGGACGTGAGCGAGCACGCGGTCGCCCGTCCGATGGCCTCCGCCATTGCCGCGCACCTTGAAGGCCGCGGACAACTGCTGGATGTGCGCCGAGAAGAAGAAGGCCGTGAACAGCAGCATGCACGCCTTCAGTGCCGCCATCTTGGACAAGAGCTTGGAGCAATCGAGCTAGGATCGAGTTATATATAGTGAGTGAGTGAGTGACGGAGCACAAGCAAGGATCGAGTGGGCGGTTGACCGAAGGCGTGCTTTGTTTGATCGGGCCGGAAAAGTTGAGAGGCGATGGTGAATATGTCAAATCTGCTTATCTAACGTACTACGTTGCTGGACTTAGCCCGGCAGGATTGACTTGACTCGATCGACAGCTCTAACTTGTCAAACATTGCTGAAGAACTTGGACATGGTATTACCCTAGTAGTACGTGTACCAGTCAGTCATGCATGAATACGTTTACGTATCTCAGCTCTCAGGCCGTCAGGCGTCAGCCGTTTGCCCACCGGTATGCAATGCGTAGACAAGGCGAAAGCGTCGACTGATCTAGCTAGCTAGTCTCAAAAGTAGTGCTGATATGATATATGGCAACACATATATTTGATAATAATACAGAAAAGCCTAAATTTGTTTTTGTTCAAACTTAGGGCGTGTTTCACCCGCAAAAAATGATAATAGTAAGTTAAGGCATGTTTGGTTTATAGTCTAAGGTTGCCACACGCCCACACATAACTTTAGTCATGCCACGATATCTTAGCCATGTTCCCGCAAAAAAAAAAGAATCTTAGCCATGTACTATTTCGTTCATTGCCGCAATTGTAGCTTATCACACTTTTTTAGGAGTAGAGATGTATGTGTTGCTTCATACTCCCTCCATTCTAAATATAAAACCTTTTAGAGATTTCACTATGGGCTACATACGGATGTATATACATATATTTTAAGTGTATACATTCACTCAATTTGCTCCGTATGTAGTCCATAGTGAATTCTCTAAAAGGTATTATGTTTAGGAGCGGACAGGTATAAGATAAGCTAAGGTATGATTCTCACCGTCACAATACGTAGGAGTAGAGATGTATGTGTTCTACGTGTTGGTCATTTCGTTTGTCACACTTATTGACAGTGAGAATTTGCCTAAGGTTAGTTGTGGTAAAGTTAGTAATGAACCTAACATGCCCTTAGCTCTACAAGCACCTTTGGTGGATTTGCATGTTCAGTGGTAGGAATCTTGTAGCTGGAAACATCCCTTTTGAAAAATAAATCTATTTTCATTCTATTCTTCATCTTCATAGTTAAATCATTGAAACATGCATTAAACAAAAAAATGGAATTAGATATGTAAGCATAGTTTGGCAGCACGGTTTAGTTGAAGGGAAACCATATATAGTATGAGACTGTTTTTTTTTCTAACCTAGGTGTAATGTGCCCCTTATTTGTACTGTCCAATACTGCATTGCGATCTGTGCCAACAAACTAACATACTATAGAAAAAGTTCCTTTTTATTCTGAAATAAAAAATATGGGCTTCAAACTTTGCAGATTGACAAAACTTTTAGAAATACAATGAGCAAAAATTGTTTCAGATTTTTTGTTCCAAAAAATACAAAATATTTTTTATTATAAATATATTATTTAAGTATTTATGATATACACTAAAATTTTAAAGTTTTTCCACATATTGAGGTCTAATATTTTATTGATTTGAAGTTCATATGTTGTTTCATTTGGGGGAAGAAGTTCAAGCACAGATCACGAAGCAACATATAGATGGTTGGATAAGAGGGTGCAATGCACCCAAGTTTAGCCACGCCTTCCCCACTCGTAATAATCTAAGATCAGATCTCGATATTCAGGCAATGAGTATTTCTCTCATATATTATACTATTTAAAAAAGACACAAAGTTATGGTTCTGTCAACCATTCGTCCTTGTCCAATCTATTGTACCTACATTCTGCCCCCTCTGTCATACTTTTAAGTTTTTTCTTCCCATATCTGATTTTCTATCAGCTTTGCTTGAAAAATGCCACATCTTTTATTGGTTTGCCAAATCAAACCTTGTTTTTTTATAAGCCAATAAGTGCTTATATTACTAAATAAGTGTTAAAAAGCAATCTAATATAGACATGCAAATCACGGACTAACTTGCTAAAATATTTATGCCCCATTGCAATGCATATATAATTATTTATTTATTTCTAAAAACCATAGTTTGGTTTAGAAAAAAGTGATCGAGGGCTCTTTTTCAAATATGTTGAGGCTTCTTTTTCAAATAAATAAAAATAACGGCATTGAAGACACTATTGTTTATAAAAATACACTATTTATTGATTCCAAATCATGAAAGTATTTACAACCGTGGTTCTAAAAAGCCCACGGTATTCTTCTAAAACTTCAAAAAAAGAAGCCACCAAACGTATCCTAAATTGTAATCTTAGTATCTTACCACATCTAATTAGATTAAAACATTCTTATATGAATTTGTACTAATGCACCAAGAATATTAATCTGTAATGTTAAATAGAGAATCTAACCAATCTAGTGAACTTTAATTTCAGATTTACCACCAACACGACGTGCAAATGTAATGAAGTTCCAGCAAAAAAAAGTACTACTCCCTTTGTAAACAAATGTAAGACGTTTTAGGAGCATTTTTAAAAAAAAAGATTAAAAAATGAAAATATAAATGTACTAATTTTTTTTAGACAAATATAAATGTACTAATTTTTTTGAGAGGAAAGCTAAGCTTTATTGATGATAATCCACATGGAGTGGGATACAATTTCGATCGCGGGGATTAGCCAACCAGACGTGGTGTCTCAGACCGAGGGAAAGAGAGTGCTTAGCTAAACTGTGGGCCTCGCCATTAACGGCTCACCCTTCAAAAATAAAACTACATCTAAAACTAGTAGCTCGAAGTTTTATCTTTGTAACGATGGATCCATAAGGACCTTGATTTCCTTTTCGTATATCTTCCACAACCTGTTTGCAGTCCGAAGAGATTACGAAGTTTTGAACTAGCAAATCTTCCGCAAGGGCCATTGCTTCCCTGCACGCAATTGCTTCAAGGGTGGCGGGATCTAGTTGTCCATCAATCACCAGTGAGGAGCTCCCAAGGTAGTTGACTTGTTCATCACGGCACGCAGTCGCGGCCGAAGGGGCCTTTG
>NC_041392.1:543815511-543897589 GCF_002162155.2 Triticum dicoccoides | reverse complement strand
TGCAAAAATGTCGGCTTTCTCTCCTGAAGCATATCCAGTTCCGCTATAAATCGCTAGATGAACAGGTGGGTGAACAGAGGACTTTGTGTGATACCTTCATGAATGAAATTTCCGGCGTGCAACCCAAATAGCCCAGAGTGTGACTCCATTCTCACAAATTCCACATGAGAAAACGCATCCATGAGCGCAAAGATCCAGTGTTTTGCCCTCGGCTCCGTGCTAGTGATCATCCGGTCTACTATGTCTCCTTTATCTAGCGCCCATATACATCTCGCCATTGAGCACTCTAGGAGCGAGTGTCTCCAGGAATATGGCGGTCGATATAATTTTTTTTAGTAAATGGCAGTCGATATAAATGTACTAATTTTTTTGAGACAAGTTCGGTGTTTTGATCTTCTGGAAGGGCCTGCGTGCAGAGACCACCGGCCCGGGCCACGTGAACAAAACCTAAGCAGGCCTTATTTGTTCCCTTTTGCTATTATTATCCAAGCAGGCCCCTGGTCTACCCACGTAGCACAAAGCCTAAAAGGCCCAGATCTCGGCACCGCCTCCCGAAAAGACGACCCCGCCGGCACTCTCCCTCCATTCTTCGCAGTCGTCGCCTCCCACTCCAAAGTTCCAAATCCCCCACCTCCTCACCGCGAACCGGGCGCGATGGAGCTGGAGCTCGAAGCAGGCGGCGGCGGAAGAGTGGTTCCCCTCTCCAGCGAGTCCCCGGCGGCCGACCTCGGCCGCGGCGACCAGGCTCCGGCAGACCTCAACGTGTCGCGCCGCCACGTGTCGCTCCGCCTCGTGGGCGGCGGAGAGCCTAGGGTCGCCTTCGACGTCGTGGGGAGGAACCCCGTGCTCGTCCGCTCGTCGTTCGGCGGAGACAAGGTGTACCGCCGCGGCGAGGCGGGCGAGCTCCGGGCCGGGGACGGGCTGTCTCTGTCGCTCTCGGCGCCGTCGTTCTGGACGGTGCGGAGGACGGGCGGGGAGGGGGAGGCCGGTGCGGGTGAGGAGGCGGAGGTGGACACCGCGGTGCTGGACGCGGTGGCGAGGCGGGAGAAGCGGACGCGGGAGAGGAAGGAGAGGGAAAGGGAGAGGCGAGCAGCGGAGGAGGCTACGGAGGGGACGAAGGAGGAGGTTATGGCGGCGTCCGGTGATGACGAGTTGGATGAGGAAGTAGAGGATCTCAAAATTGATCTTGAAAGCATCGACCCCGTTCAAGGTGAGCTTGGGTTTGGTTGTTCTTCCTTTCAGAGAGAGAATGCAATCTCGGTGCCGGGAAATTTGTTGGTAGCAATGTTGCAGAGAGAAATTGTTATGGCATTCGGGTCTGGTTACATTGGAGTAGATTGCATTACTGCATTGCCTGTTTTCTAACTCTGCCTCTTATGGTTAGGATGTGTTAGTTATTGGTTAATGATAGTACATGTTTAACGGCTGCTAATTTCTGTGTACATTATGTTCATTTGAAATGGCAGAAGCCAGGAAAAATAATTGCTATACATTAGGAATTGATTGGGTTCGTTGTAATTTACGATTCGGCCGAGTCTGCTTCATACATGCTATTGTTCTTTAAGTTATGAGCTAAAAAAAATCATTCCTGATGTTGAAATAAGTTGTTCGTTCTTTTCTTAAATCTAAAGCTATATAGGTAATTAAGTTGATGCTCCCGTATTACCAGAAGTTCTTTCTGCTTTTACACTTTGCCTTTTCCGTGTCAGTGACTAAGGAGTATAATTTTGGCTGCAGAGTTTGGGTTTTTGTCGATGGGTCATGAATTTGACAATTACCCTAAGGGCAGAATTCGCCCTCCGAAGGATTGGAACTGGTTCCTAGAGGAAATAACGAAGGGCAGCGATGATGAAGATGATGACGATGTCAGTAACACGGGACGTAAATCAAGGGGTCGTAGTGGTGCGAACAAGAAGAAAAAGAGAGGGGGTGAAGATGATGATGAGTGGACTGATCAGAGCGAGGATGGAAAAGACTCCCTGCTAACAGGCTCTAGCATGAAGAGACCAAAAAAGTATGTAACAAGATCGAAAGACCCCAAAAAACCTCGCAAGGAGAGCTCTAAAACAGAAAATGAGGATACCGCGGACGAACAGGATGAGACAGATGAAGATGATGAAGATGATGAAGCAGATGAGACACTGGGAGGTTTTATAGTCGGAGAAGAGGATGAGCCTATGGAAGAGCTGAGTGAGGAAGAAGAGGAAGATGAATTCGATGATGAAGACGAAGACGACTGAAATTTTGTGCTTTCATGTCAAGGTGTGATGAATTTGATGATGAAGACGGCGATGACCGATAACACTGTCGATAAAGCTCTGGTACTCTCATATGAAGATGTAATGTTAGTGTTAACAAGTAGCATCGTCACGTACTGAAATGTACATATTGTGTGTTTTTCTGCTGCTGTTTCGAAACTGTTGTGGAAGTGCTCATTCGGCTGTTGTTATATCCAGTTACTTTTGTTTGCTCAAGTTATGCATTTTTCCTAGTTCATCTCTCAGTACAGATGCGTTGATTTTCGTCTAATATTTGCATTGGGTTAGTGCTTGCTGATGCAGATAATATTTCTAAGCTTCTACAGAACGGCAACCTGTGACGAAATCAAGACGATTTTCCATGTAAAAGAAGTCAGTGAGCATGCTGAAGAAACAAAGCAACATGTTTAGTCCATATTAGTTATCCATGTTCATGAGCTGAAACCATTACTGATCAATGAAATTGACTTCTTTTTTGAGGGATCAACGAAACAGACTTGAAATGGAGTAGTCCATTTGTCATTGATCAATGAAATAGACTTCTTTTTGGGGGATCAACGAAATAGACTTGAAATGGAGTAGTCCTGAAAGCACCATTTTTTCACCAGGCTGTCTGCAATTCTGCAACCTTCCCAGTTCCTACAAATCAAAAGACACATCATGCATCATCACAGCCTTTTAATGTGAGGATCACCATCCCAGATTGGTAATCGAACGCTGAAGAAACAAATTAGAATGGAGTTTTAAAAAGTTTATATATTCGGAGAGAAAATCGTCAGCCCAAATACAAGTAATGAATATGGATGCATCGGCGGTACCTAGGCATCTGAACTTCCGGAGCGTACTGACTGTCGCTCCCTTCCACACCTTGCATCCCCACAGACTCCATCATCCGGATCCTGCACGAACACACGCAGAATCCGAATTAGCAACGACAAGCACACATATGGTAATAATCATAATCAAACTGCAAAGCTACTATGCCCTGCTGCTAGCTACTAATAATGATACTAGTGAATTGTGCCGAGCTGAGCTGATGAGGCGATCAAGATTCAACAACTGGGCGGGCCGGCAAAGGAGTCTATCTGCTGCATCAGGTCCTGCACCTCCTCCTCGCCGAACTCCCACGGCTCCATGTCCCCCGCGGCGGCCACGAGCTCCTCCACCTCCACGTCTATCTCCGCCTGCCCCTCCTCGAGCAGCTCGTACCAGATCATGTCCGTCGTGACGCCGCTCCGGGTCGGCGCGGCCGCTTCCTCGACGACGCCGGCCGCCAGTGCCAGCTCCTCGAATGTGAACCCGTCCTCCGCGGGCGGCGGCGAAGAGTTGGCGTTGAGAAGCCGCCGCTTCTTCTTGCCGTCGATGACGGACGCCGGAGCCGCCGCGCTGAGGCCGTTGCGGCGCGCCAGGTTGGCCAGGAAGGCCGGGCTCCTGACGGCGCGCGCGAGGAAGGCCTTGCACTGCTCCTGCCGCCGCTCCGTGCCCTCCACGCGGCGCTCCATGTCGAGCAGCGTCGCGCGCGCCTCCTCCTGCTGCCGCTTGAGCCCGGCCAGCTCCCGCTTCAGCGCCTCCCGGTCCCGCCGCAGCCGCTCCAGCTCCCCCTCCACTGGGCCGAAGCCGCCGGCGCCCTCCGCGCACGACGACGACGGCGACAATGCCGCAGCGGGACGGCGGCCGGTGTCGGCGCCGCGGCGGCGACGGATGCCGGCGAGGAGGTGGCGCTGCCCGCCGAGAAAGCCCGTGTTGGCGAACTCCCACCTGTCCGGGTTCACCTTACGGAATCCCTGCAACAATCGCACCACATTCATCAGCAAAGGAAGGAAAACAGCGATCGATCAGCAAAAGAATGGAACCGCCGCAGACGCACTTACGTAGGTGTTGAGCTGCCGGAGGAAGCTGGAGAAGTTGGCGTGCTTGAAGTGCAGCGGGAGGAGGCGGGCGGCGAAGGCGTGGGGATCCCACACCACGAAGCTGTTCCGCGCCGCGCCCCACGACACCACCGCGTCCGTCGCCGGGTCCTCCACCATGTCGAACGTCTTGGCCAGGAACGGCGGCACCGCCGCGGCCGCCGACAGGTCCAGCGGCGTCGGCGCCAGGCAGCAGCCCGCGTCGCCGTCGTCGTCGTCCAGCACCACCATCTCGGGCTCCTCCTGCTTGACGTCCATGGTCACGGCGGCGGCGGAGTCCATCTGGTTCTGACCGGAGTGCAGCCCGTGCAAGTGTTCGTTTGGTTGGCCGCTCGTGAGTGAGTGATGTCTGCTTTGGCGGGAGCGGAGTGTGGGGGTTGTGGAGTATTTATAGGAGTGGGATGGAACATTCTGGAAAGTACC
Organism: Triticum dicoccoides; assembly: GCF_002162155.2. NCBI lineage: Eukaryota > Viridiplantae > Streptophyta > Magnoliopsida > Poales > Poaceae > Triticum > Triticum dicoccoides. The sequence goes on along the minus strand of NC_041392.1, from coordinate 543,893,001 downwards.
AGAGAGAGGGGATGAATTGTGTGTCTATTGGCGGATATTTTCTTTGGAAGTTTCTCAGGGCCGCTAGAGCTCACTCGTGAGTTGGCTTTATGTCGCGCGGCCCGCAGGTAGATTTTTGGTGAATGTCGGGACTGCCCGGAAGAATCGGCCATGTTCCGAGCTTGGGCTGGGCTCGGCCCGAAGCCGAACATGCCTCAGGCCCAGATATATCATACCTTGTTGAAGTTTTACTGTCAAATGAATGTTTTTCTTGCCTAAAAAAACCATCAAATGATTTTTATATTAACATGCGGTATACCGAACATACAAAGAAAGACCCCTTCTTTGGATATATCACACAACCGGCTCGTCAAATTTAGCATCCACAACTCGCGATTGGGTGAATCTTTGAGGATGCCCGGTCTTTGGGTACGGGTTTGTCTACCGAGGTTGGCTCACCAGGGTCTTCCTTTCTTTAATGTCCTAAGTCACATGAACATGGCGACTACCTCCCAATGCCCGATGTGTGGCAGGCCAGACTCTCGACGCCACGCTCTTATTGAATGTCCTATGACTCGGTGCGTCTGGGCACTGCCCACAAATGATATGGTGGAAAGTATGATCACAAATATTGAACCACAAGCAAAGCAATGAATTTTTACCATGTAATCTTCACTATACATGAAGAGTTTACTGAGACGGTCCTGACAATCTGGTCCATATGATATGCTCGTCTGAATGCCATCTATGAGCTTGAATTTCAGCGTCCTCAATCCACACACGTTTTATTCAGAATTTTCTTTCGGACCTTCGATCATTATCCGAAGAGAAACAAGGATTGTATCGCATGTGCCAACCACTTGCCGAAAACCATGGACCCGGTCACTCCCAGGCATCTCGAAGCTTAATGTTAATGGGGCGGTGGGGAGGCATGCAAAGAGAGGAGCGGTGGTAGTAATTTGTAGAGACGAGCACGACCATCAATTTGAACATGGGCACGATTTTTATCCATTTTTTGGGGATGGGTATAGAGAATGTCTTTACGGATGTGGATTTTGAAATTGTTCAACCTGAGTTGAATCCGACCCATTGCTACCTTTAATCTTGGCTCACACCCACCTTGACTGTCTTCCCAATCTCATCACCAATTACCTCCCCATTTGATCTACTCATCATCCCTAGTGGCATCTTCACGACGCGCGCCCGAACTGGGATCAGGCTAAACTTGTACTCCACCAGTATGTTTGTCGGATCAAAATCTTCCATTATGGTTAACTCCTTACCAACCATCCATGGGCCTTCTTCCACTGCCTTCCTTTTCCCAGATGCTCGTGGGAAAGTAAACAACAAGATATTCCCTTAAGCGAACTGAAGGAAATATGCCCTAGAGGCAATAATAAAGTTGTTATTTATATTTCCTTATATCATGATAAATGTTTATTATTCATGCTAGAATTGTATTAACTAGAAACTTAGTACATGTGTATATACATAGACAAACAGTGTCCCTAGTATGCCTCTACTTAACTAGCTTGTTAATTAAAGATGGTTAAGTTTCCTAGCCATAGGCATGTGTTGTCATTTGATGAACGGGATCACATCATTAGAGAATGATGTGATGGACAAGACCCCTCCATTATCTTAACATAATGATCATTTAGTTTTTCTGCTATTGCTTTCTTCATGACTTATACATGTTCCTCAGACTATGAGATTATGCAACTCCCGAATACCGTAGGAACACCTTGTGTGCTATCAAACGTCACAACGTAACTAGGTGATTATAAAGATGCTCTACAGGTGTCTCCAATGATGTTTGTTGAGTTATCATAGATCGAGATTAGAATTTGTCACTCCGTGTATCGGAGAGGTATCTCTGGGCCCTCTCGGTAATGCACATCACTATGAGCCTCACAAGCAATGTGACCAATGAGTTAGTCATGGGATGATGCATTATGGAACGAGTAAAGAGACTTGCCGATGACGATATTGAACTAGGTATGATGATACCGACAATCGAATCCCGGGCATGTAACATATCGATGACAAAGGGAACAACGTATGTTGTTATGCGGTTTGACCGATAAAGATCTTCGTAGAATATGTAGGAGCCAATATGAGCATCCAGGTTCCGCTATTGGTTATTGGCCAGAGATATGTCTCGGTCATGTCTACATAGTTCTCGAACCCGTAGGGTCCGCACGCTTAACGTTCGATGACGATTTATATTACGAGTTTTGTGTTTTGATTAACCAAAGTTTGTTCGGAGTCCCAGATGAGATCACAGACATGACGAGGAGTCTCAAAATGGTCGAGACATAAAGATTCATATATTGGAAGGCTACATTCGGACACCAGAATGGTTTGGATCGTTTCGGATAAGTTTCGGAGTACCGGGGGTTACCGGACCCCCCGGGAGGTTAATGGGCCACCATGGGCCTTAGTGGAGAAGAGAGAGGGTCAGCCAGAGGTGGCGCCCCCCTTGCCCAGTCCGAATTGGACAAGGGGAGGGGCGGCGCCCCCTCCTTCCTTCTCTTCTCTTCGTCCTTCCCTTCTTCTTCTACTTGGACTAGGAAAGGGGGGGGGGGGACCGAATCCTACTTGGACCGAGAGTCCAAGTAGGACCCCCCCATGGCGCGCCCCCCTAGGGCCGGCCACCTCTCCTCCCCCCTTTATATACGTGGGAGGGGGCACCCCAAAGGCACACCAAGTCTTCTCTTAGCCGGGTGCGGTGCCCCCCTCCACAGTTACACACCTCGGTCATATCGTCGTAGTGCTTAGGCGAAGCCCTGCGCCGGTAACTTCATCATCACCATCATCACGATGTTGTGCTGACGAAACTCTCCCTCGGACTCAACTGGATCAAGAGCTCAAGGGATGTCATCTAGCTGAACGTGTGCTGAACGCGGAGGTGCCGTATGTTTGGTACTTGGATCAGTTGGATCACGAAGACGTTCGACTACATCAACCGCATTACTAAACGCTTCGCTTTCAGTCTACGAGGGTACGTGGAAACACTCTCCCCGCTCATTGCTATGCTTCTCCTAAATAGATCTTGCGTGATCGTAGGTAAATATTTTGAAATACTACGTTCCCCAACAGTGCCATCCGAGCTAGGTCTATGCGTAGATGTTATATGCACGAGTAGAACACAATGAGTTGTGGGCGATAATAGTCATACTGCTTACCAACAATGTCTTACTTTGATTCAGCGGTATTGTTGGACGAAGCGGCCCGGACCGACATTACATGACCATGTTCATGAGACTGGTTCTACCGACGTGCTTCGCACACAGGTGGCTAGCGGGTGTCTATTTCTCCAGCTTTAGTTGAATCGAGTTTGACTACGCCCGGTCCTTGTTGAAGGCTAAAACAACACACTTGACGAAAAATCGTTGTGGTTTTGATGCATAGGTAAGAACGGTTCTTGCTAGAAGCCCGTAGCAGCACCGTAAAACTTGCAACAACAAAGTAGAGGACATCTAACTTGTTTTTGTTGGGCATGTTGTGATGTGATATGGTCAAGACGTGATGATATATAAATTGTTGTATGAGATGATCATGTTTTGTAACAGTTATCGGCAACTGGCAGGAGCCATATGGTTGTCTCTTTATTGTATGAAATGCAGTCGACATGTAATTGCTTTACTTTATCACTAAGCGGTAGCGATAGTCGGAGAAGCAATAGTTGGCGAGACGACAACGATGCTACGATGGAGATCAAGGTGTCAAGCCGGTGACGATGGTGATCATGACGGTGCTTTGGAGATGGAGATCAAAGGCACAAGATGATGATGGCCATATCATATCACTTATTTTGATTGCATATGATGTTTATCTTTTATGCATCTTATTTTGCTTAGTACGGCGGTAGCATTATAAGATGATCTCTCACTAAATTTCAAGGTACAAGTGTTCTCCCTGAGTATGCATCGTTGCTACAGTTTGTCGTGCCGAGACATCACGTGATGATCGGGTGTGATAGGCTCTATGTTCACATACAACGGGTGCAAGCCAGTTTTGCACAAGCAAAATACTCAAGTTAAAATTGACGAGCCTAGCATATGCAGATATGGCCTCGGAACACTGAGACCGAAAGATCGAGCGTGAGTCATATAGTAGATATGATCAACATAGTGATGTTCACCATTGAAAACTTGATGCGGAGCATCCTATGGACATCATCATGTCAAGAGTCCATTTGGAAAGTGACACATGCCACATCTACTTCATACATACAAAGGTGAATCATCTCCTTTACACGTGTCCACTTGTACCTTTCGAGGATGGTATACTACTTGACCCCTCTCTCGTATGCATACATAGGTGTGAGCGGAGCTACACATTCATCGAGGAGGAGTCCAAGAAGAAGAGAACATCTACACCATCCAAGAGGGAAGCCTGGAAGCGGAGAAGGAAGCGACAAGAAGAAGGCAGCGGCTCCCAGGCAACCCCGTGCGCACGGGCCCCTCCGACCCCGTGCCCACAGGCCTCCCAGGCTAGCGGTCCTGAAGCCCTCGTGCCCACAGGGTTCCGTTGGGCCCGTGGACACGATACACGCCCGTGCGCACGGGGGCTTCAGGACCGCCAACCTGGGAGGCCCGTGGGGCACGGGGTCGAAGGGCCCGTGCGCACGGGGTTTCCTAGGAGCCGCTGCCTTCTTCTTGGCGCTTCCTTCTCCGCTTCCAGGCTTCCCTCTTGGATAGTGTAGATGTTCTCTTCTTCTTGGACTCCTCCTCGATGAATGTGTAGCTCCGCTCACACCTATGTATGCACACGAGAGAGGGGTCAAGTAGTATACCATCCTCGAAAGGTACAAGTGGACACATGTAAAGGAGATGATTCACCTTTGTATGTATGAAGTAGATGTGGCACGTGTCACTTTCCAAATGGAATCTTGACATGGTGATGTCCATAGGATGCTCCGCATCAAAACTTCTCCATCTCACGTGATGATCGGACATGCTTTAGTTGATATGGATCACGTGATCATTTAGATGACTAGAGGGATGTCTATCTAAGTGGGAGTTCTTAAGTAATATGATTAATTGAACTTTAATTTATCATGAACTTAGTACCTGATAGTATTTTGCATGTCTATGTTGCTGTAGATAAATGGCATGTGATACTGTTCCTTTGTATTTTAATGCGTTCCTAGAGAAAGCTAAGTTGAAAGATGATGGTAACAACTACACGGACTGGGTCCGTAACTTGAGGATTATCCTCATTGCTGCACAGAAGAATTACGTCCTGGAAGCACCGCTAGGTGCAAAGCCCGCTGCAGGAGCAACTCCAGATGTTATGAACGTCCGGCAGAGCAAAGCTGATGACTACTTGATAGTTTAGTGTGCCTTGCTTTATGGCTTAGAATCGGGACTTCAACGACGATTTGAACGTCATGGAGCATATGAGATGTTTTGGAAGTTGAAGTTAATATTTCAAGCAAATGCCCGGATTGAGAGATATGAAGTATCCAATAAGTTCTACAACTAAAAAATGGAGGAGAATAGTTCTGTCAGTGAACATATACTCAGAATGTCTGGGTACCACAACCACTTGACTCAACTGGGAGTTAATCTTCCTGATGATAGTGTCATTAACAGAGTTCTTCAATCACCGCCACCAAGCTACAAAAGCTTCGTGATGAACTATAATATGCAAGTGATGTATAAGACAATTCCCGAGCTCTTCGCAATGCTAAAGGCTGCGGAGGTAGAAATCACGAAGGAGCATCAAGTGTTGATGGTCAACAAGACCACTAGTTTCAAGAAGAAGGGCAAAGGGAAGAATGGAAACTTCAAGAAGAACGGCAAGCAAGTCGCTGCTCAAGTGAAGAACCCCAAGTCTGGACCTAAGCCTGAGACTGAGTGCTTCTACCGCAAAGGGACTGGTCACGGGAAGCGGAACTGACCCAAGTATTTGGCGGATAAGAAGGATGGCAAAGTGAAAGGTATATTTGATATACATGTTATTGATGTGTACCTTACTAATGCTCGTAGTAGCGCCTGGGTATTTGATACTGGTTCTGTTGCTTATATTTGCAACTCGAAATAGGGGCTGCGGATTAAATGAAGATTGGCTAATGACGAGGTGACAATGCGCGTGGGAAATGGTTCCAAAGTCGATGTGATCCCCGTCGGCACGCTACCTCTACATCTACCTTCGGTATTAGTTTTAGACCCGAATAATTGTTATTTGGTGCCAGTGTTAACCATGAACATTATATCTGGATCTTGTTTGATGCGAGCCGATTATTCATTTAAATCAGAGAATAATGGTTGTTCTATTTATATGAGTAATATCTTTTATGGTCATGCACCCTTGATGAGTGGTCTATTTTTGTCGAATCACGATAGTAGTGATACACATATTCATAGTATTGAAGCCAAAAGATACAAGTTTAATAATGATAGTGCAACTTATTTGTGGCACTGCCGTTTAGGTCATATTGGTGTAAAGCACATGAAGAAACTCCATGCTGATGGGATTTTGGAGTCACTTGATGCTTGCGAACCATGCCTCATGGGCAAGATGACTAAGACTTCGTTCTCCGGAACAATGGAGCGAGCAACAGACTTATTGGAAATAATACATACTGATGTATGCGGCCCGATGAGTGTTGATGCTCATGGCGGGTACCGTTATTTTCTGACCTTCACAGATGATTTGAGCAGATATGGGTGTATCTACTTAATGAAACATAAGTCTGAAACATTTGAAAAGTTCAAAGAATTTTAGAGTGAAGTGGAAAATCATCGTAACAAGAAAATAAAGTTTCTATGATCTGATCATGGAGGTGAATATTTGAGTTATGAGTTTGGTCTTCATTTGAAACAATGTGGAATAGTTTCGCAACTCACGCCACCTGGAACACCACAGCGTAATGGTGTGTCCGAATGTCGTAACCGCACTTTATTAGATATGGTGCGATCTATGATGTCTCTTACTGATTTACCGCTATCATTTTGGGGTTATGCTTTAGAGACGGCTGCATTCACGTTAAATAGGGCAACATCGAAATCCGTTGAGACGACACCATATGAACTGTGGCTTGGCAAGAAACCCAAGTTGCCGTTTCTTAAAGTTTGGGGCTGCGATGCTTATGTGAAAAAGCTTCAACCTGATAAGCTCGAACCCAAACTGGAGAAATATGTCTTCATAGGATACCCAAAGGAGATTGTTGGGTACACCTTCTATCACAGATCTGAAGGCAAGATATTCGTTGCTAAGAATGGATCCTTTATAGAGAAGGAGTTTCTCTCGAAAGAAGTGAGTGGGAGGAAAGTAGAACTTGATGAGGTAACTGTACCTTCGCCCTTATTGGAAAGTAGTTCATCACAGAAATCAGTTTTGGTGATTCTTACACCAATTAGTGAGGAAGCTAATGATGATGATCATGAAACTTCTGATCGAGTTACTATCGAACCTTGTAGGTCAACCAGAGTAAGATCCGCACCAGAGTGGTACGGTAATCTTGTTCTAGAGGTCATGTTACTTGACTGTGACGTACCTACGAACTATGAGGAAGCGATGATGAGCCCAGATTCCGCGAAATGGCTTGAGGCCATGAAATCTGAGATGGGATCCATGTATGAGAACAAATGATGGACTTTGGTTGACTTGCCCGATGATCGGCAAGCAATAGAGAATAAATGGATCTTCAAGAAGAAGACTGACACTCACGGTAATGTTACTGTCTACAAAGCTCGACTTGTTCCGAAAGGTTTTCGACAAGTTCAAGGAGTTGACAAGTTCATAGGATGCTTAAGTCTGTCCGAATCATGTTAGCAATTGCCACATTTTATGATTATGAAATTTGGAAAATGGATGTCAAAATTGCATTCCTTAATGGATATCTTAAAGAAGAGTTGTATATGATGCAACCAGAAGGTTTTGTCGATCCAAAAGGTGCTAACAAAGTGTGCAAGCTCCAGAGATTCATTTATGGACTGGTGCAAGCCTCTCGGAGTTAGAATATAGGCTTTGATAGTGTGATTAAAGCATATGGTTTTATACAGACTTTTGGAGAAGCCTGTATTTACAAGAAAGTGAGTGGGAGCTCTGTAGCATTTCTGATATTATATGTGGATGACATATTGTTGATCGGAAATGATACTGAATTTTTGAATGGCATAAAAGGATACTTGAATAAGAATTTTTCAATTAAAGACCTCGGTGAAGCTGCTTATATATTGGGCATCAAGATCTATAGAGATAGATCAATACGCTTAATAGGACTTTCACAAAGCACATACCTTGATAAAGTTTTGAAGAAGTTCAAAATGGAACAGTCAAAGAAAGGGCTCTTGCCTGTGTTACAAGGTGTGAAGTTGAGTCATACTCAATGCCCGACCACTGCAGAAGATAGAGAGAAAATGAAAGTCATTCCCTATGCCTCAGCCATAGGTTATCTCATGTATGCAATGCTGTGTACCAGACCTGATGTGTGCCTTGCTATTAGTTTAGCAGGGAGGTACCAAAGTAATCCAGGAGTGGATCACTGGACAGCAGTCAAGAACATCCTGAAATACCTGAAAAGGACTAAGGATATGTTTCTTGTTCATGGAGGTGACAAAGAGCTCGTCATAAACGGTTATTTTGATGCAAGCTTTGACAATGATCCGGATGACTCTATGTTTTTCCGGACATTTTGATATCTTATATGCATTTTTCTGAGTTAGTATGAATTCGTTATGAAGTTTTCAAAGTTACGGTCAAATAGTCAAAGGGCAAAAACATAAGAAGAGCAAACGAGCTCGGGCAGAAACGAGGGTTTTTTGAATTTAGGGGCAAAACACACGGGTGTGACACAACTAGGGGATCAAATGTAATTGTCCCTTATATTAAATGGTGGAGCTGTCAGTTGTTGTAGTTCCAAGAAGAGCGTCGTGGCGGGATCTACGTGTGAAGCGGAGTACATAGCTGCTTCAGAAGCTACAAATGAAGGAGTCAGGATGAAGGAGTTCATATCCGATCTAGGTGTAATACCTAGTGCATAGGGTCCAATGAAAATCTTTTGTGACAATACTGGTGCAATTGCCTTGGCAAAGGAATCCAGATTTCACAAGAGAACCAAGCACATCAAGAGACGCTTTAATTCCATCCACGACCAAGTCAAGGAGGGAGACATAGAGATTTGCAAGATACATACGGATCGGAATGTTGCATACCCATTGACTAAGCCTCTCTCACAAGCAAAACATGATCAACACCAAGACTCCATGGGTGTTAGAATCATTACTATGTAATCTAGATTATTGACTCTAGTGCAAGTGGGAGACTGAAGGAAATATGCCCTAGAGGCAATAATAAAGTTGTTATTTATATTTCCTTATATCATGATAAATGTTTATTATTCATGCTAGAATTGTATTAACCGGAAACTTAGTACATGTGTGGATACATAGACAAACAGAGTGTCCCTAGTATGCCTCTACTTAACTAGCTCGTTAATCAAAGATGGTTAAGTTTCCTAGCCATAGACATGTGTTGTCATTTTATGAACGGGATCACATCATTAGAGAATGATGTGATGTACAAGAACCATCTGTTAACTTAGCATAACGATCGTTTAGTTTTTCTGCTATTGCTTTCTTCATGACTTATACATGTTCCTCAGACTATGAGATTATGCAACTCCCGAATACCGAAGGAACACCTTGTGTGCTATCAAACATCACAAAGTAATTGGTGATTATAAAGATGCCATATGAGTGTCTTCGATGGTGTTTGTTGAGTTGGCATAGATCGAGATTAGGATTTGTCACTCAGTGTATCGGAGAGGTATCTCTGGACCCTCTCGGTAATGCACATCACTATGAGCCTTGCAAGCAATGTGACTAATGAGTTAGTCATGGGATGATGCATTACGGAACAACTAAAGAGACTTGTCGTTGACGAGATTGAACTAGGTATGATGATACTGACGATCGAATCTCGAGCAAGTGACATAGTGATGACAAAGGAACAACGTATGTTGTTATGCGGTTTGACCGATAAAGATCTTTGTAGAATATGTAGGAGCCAATATGAGCATCCAGGTTCTGCTATTGGTTATTGACCGAATATATGTCTCGGTCATGTCTACATAGTTCTCGAACCCGTAGGGTCTGCACGCTTAACGTTCGATGATGATTTGTATTACGAGTTTCGTGTTTTGATGAACTGAAGTTTGTTCGGAGTCCCGGATGAGATCACGGACATGACGAGGAGTCTCAAAATGGTCGAGACATAAAGATTCATATATGATACGTCTCCAACGTATCTATAATTTTTGATTGCTCCATGCTATATTATCTACTGTTTTGAATGTTTATGGGCTTTATTATACACTTTTATATCATTTTTGGGACTAACCTATTAACCCAGAGCCTAGTGCAGGTTTCTGTTTTTTACCCTGTTTTAGGGTTTCAAAGAAAAGGAAAATCAAACGGAGTCCAATTGACCTGAAACTTCACGGAACTCATTTTTGGAAGGAAAGAAGCCCAGAAGACTTGGAGTGCATGTCGGGGGATCTGCGAGGAGGCCACGAGGCAGGGGGTGCGCCCACCCCCCTGGGCGCGCCCTCCACCCTCATGGGCCCCTCGTGCCCCCCTGACGTACTTCTTTCGCCTATATATCTCCATATACCCTAAAACTTCCGGGGAGCACAATAGATCGGGAGTTCCGCCGCCAGAAGCCTCCGTAGCCACCGAAAGTCAATCTAGACCCATTCCGGCACCCTGCCGGAGGGAGAATCCCTCTCTGATAGACATCTTCATCATACCGGTGCTCTCCATGATGAGGAGGGAGTAGTCCACCCTCGGGGCTGAGGGTATGTACCAGTACCTATGTGTTTGATCTCTCTCTCTCTCTCGTGTTCTTGATTTGGCACGATCTTGATGTATCGCGAGCTTTGCTATTATAGTTGGATCTTATGTTTCTCCTCCCCCTCTACTCTCTTGTAATGAATTGAGTTTCCCCTTTGAAGTTATCTTATCGGATTGAGTCTTTAAAGATTTGAGAACACTTGATGTATGTCTTGCCGTGCGTATCTGTGGTGACAATGGGATACCACATGATTCACTTGATGTATGTTTTGGTGATCAACTTGCGGGTTCCGCCCATGAACCTATGCATAGGGGTTGGCAAACGTTTTCGTCGTGATTCTCCGGTAGAAACTTTGGGGCACTCTTTAAGGTCCTTTGTGTTGGTTGAATAGATGAATATGAAATTGTGTGACGCATATCGTATAATCATACCCACGAATACTTGAGGTGACATTGGAGTATCTAGGTGACATTAGGGTTTTGGTTGATTTGTGTCTTAAGGTGTTATTCTAGTACGAACTCTAGGGCTGTTTGTGACACATAGGAATAGCCCAACGGATTGATTGGAAAGAATAACTTTGAGGTGGTTTCGTACCCTACCATAATCTCTTCAATTGTTCTCCGCTATTAGTGACTTTGGAGTGACTCTTTGTTGCATGTTGAGGGATAGTTATGTGATCCAATTATGTTAGTATTGTTGAGGGAACTTGCACTAGCGAAAGTATGAACCCTAGGCCCTGTTTCAACGCATTGCAATACCGTTTACGGTCACTTTTATCATTAGTTACCTTGCTGTTTTTATAATTTCAGATTACAAATACCTTTATCTACTATCCATATACCACTTGTATCACCATCTCTTCGCCGAACTAGTGCACTTATACAATTTACCATTGTATTGGGTGTGTTGGGGACACAAGAGACTCTTTGTTATTTTGGTTGCAGAGTTGCTTGAGAGAGACCATCTTCATCCTACGCCTCCTACGGATTGATAAACCTTAGGTCATCCACTTGAGGGAAATTTGCTACAGTCCTACAAACCTCTGCACTTGGAGGCCCAACAACGTCTACAAGAAGAAGGTTGTGTCGTAGACATGAAGCTCTTTTCTGGCGCCATTGCCGGGGAGGTGAGTGCTTGAAGGTATATCTTTAGATCTTGCAATCGAGTCTTTTAGTTTCTTGTTTTATCACTAGTTTAGTTTATAAAAGAAAACTACAAAAAAATAATATGGAATTAAGTTTGCCTCATACGCTTCATCTTTTGAGTATGATGGAAAGGATAATTGTGCTCAAGTGCTAGAAGAAGAAATCTATAAAATGTTTGGTACTGAATCTTTGAATGATGAGCATGATTGCAATGTTGTTAGTACAAATTCTTTGAATATCCATGATACTAATGATGATTGCACTAATTATGATCAAAATGTCTCCTATAAACATGTCAATTTTTGTGGAGTACATTGAGTTTGTAAGTACACACCAAATAGGGAAGATAGATATTGCAAGAGGCATAAGTACTTAGAAACTAAATTGTTGCAAGAAGAGCTAGATGAATGTGCTGAAAATTTAAATTATGTTGGCCATGCTTGTGAGCTTTGCAATGAACATGATCATTTCAATACCCAATGCAAATTGTTTCATGATCGTATCGTGTCAAAAAATTGTGATGACTTGATTTACCTTACACATTATAATGAATTTAGTTTGCTTATGGGTTATGGAGAAATGAAACGTATAACTAAGCATCTTCCAGAATTTGCCCATTATAAACTTATTGATTTTGATCTAGAGGAAATTTATATGTATTGTGCGGTGAATTGTATTGAAAATCCTTATATTGCCAACTACATAAAGAAAAGAAAAGAAATAGAAGATGAAGAGAATACTAATTAAAGGGAAGAGACTTCCCAATATCCTCCTATTATTTCTTATGATGAATCAGGTAACGAGGAGGAGCCTCCTATTCAACCAATCTCATTAATAAGGAGCTCCAAAAGGAGGATTGAACCCACACATGATGTGGTGAAAAAGAAGAAAAGAAAAAGGAAGAGAGGTAAAAAGATATCTCCCCCAAATAATGCTGCTCCTATTACTATTGTGCCTCATGAAAAATATAATTGTGGAAGATAATGATATTTCTTATGATCTTGAAAATCTTTTTGGCACTTGCTTGGAAGAATATGATAATTGCTATAGTATTGGTGCTATCCATACAATTAATGATGAGAGTGATTATGCTTATGAAGATGATGTTTTTGATAATATATTTGCTGCAATTAATGTTTGTCCCAAGCTTGGGGAAGCTATGCTTAATAGAGATGATATTTTTAGTCTCCCAAGTTTTGATATGCAAATCTATAATGATGATAGCATGCCTCCTACTTATGATGATTATTGTGATGATACTTATACTATAAAAAGTAGTGATTATATTTATAAAACTTGTCATGATTATGGTTACCCCTTTTCTGAACATTACTCTTTTAATGTGGAAACAATTTATAGTATTTGAGTTTCTTATGATACTCCCACTATTCTGAATGAGAAGAATTTTGCTTATATAGAGAGTAATAAAATTTCTATGCTTGTAGATCATGAAAATAATGCTTTAGATGCTGGTTATATTGTTGAATTCATTCATGATGCTACTGAAAATTATTATGAGGGAGGAACATATGCTTGTAGGAATTGCAATAATATCAAGTTTCCTCTCTATGTGCTTAAAATCTTGAAGTTATGCTTGTTTTACCTTCCTATGCAAGTTGATTCTTGTTCACATAAGTTGTTTGCTCACAAAATCCTTATGCATAGGAAGTGGGTTAGACTTAAATGTGCTAGTCATATTCTTCATGATGCTGTCTTTATGTTACAATTCTTATCCTTCATGTCAGCATCATTGAAATCATCATGCCTAGCTAGGAGCGTTAAACGATAGCGCTTGGTGGGAGGCAACCCATTTTCTTTTTGTTCCTTGCTTTTTGCTCCTGTTTAGTAATAAATAATTCATCTAGCCTCTGTTTAGATGTGGTTTTATGCTTTTAATTAGTGTTTGTGCCAAGTAGAACCTTTGGGAAGACTTGGGGAAAGTCTTGTTGATCATGCTGTAAAAAATAGAAACTTTAGCGCTCACGAGAATTGCTGCCATGTTTATTTGGAAAGTGCTATTTAGTTAATTATTTTGGCAGATGATTAATAGATAAATTCCTCAGGTCCAGCAATTTATTTTAGAATTTTATGAGTTCCAGAAGTATACGTTTGATCCAGATTACTACAGATTGTTCTGTTTTTGACAGATTCTGTTTTCGATGTGTTATTCACTTATTTTGATGAATCAATGGCTAGTAAAATAGTTTATAAACCATAGAGAAGTTGGAATACAGTAAGTTTAACACCAATATAAATAAATAATGAGTTCATTGTTGGGGAACGTAGTAATTTCAAAAAAAAAATCTACGCACACGCAAGATCATGGTGATGCATAGCAACGAGAGGGGAGAGTGTTGTCTACGTACCCTCGTAGACCGTAAGCAGAAGCGTTATATCAACGCGGTTGATGTAGTCGTAAGTCTTCACGATCCGACTGATCCAAGCACCGAAAGCACGGCACCTCCGAGTTCTGCACACGTTCGGCTCGGTGACGTCCTTGCCTTCTCGATCCAGCAAGAGGGGCGAAGTAGTAGATGAGTTCCGGCAGCACGACGGTGTGGTGACGGTGTTGGTGAAAAACAATCTTCGCAAGGCTTCGCCTAAGCACTACGAAAACTATGACGGAGGATAAACTAGAGGGGACGGGGTTGCCGGCACACGGCTTGGTGTTTCTTGATGTGTCTTTGGTGCTAGCCCTACCCCTCTATTTATATGTTGAGCCTTGGGGTCGAAACTTGGAGTAAAAGCCTCCTCAAAGTCGGTTTCACCCGAAAGGCGAGAGTCCTTCTCGGACTCCAGGGCTAGACACCAGGGTTCCCAGCGTCTACCCCCTAGACGCCAGGGTTCTTGGCGTCTAGCCTCTGGTCTCCGCAAAACTTCCTTTTGCACTTTCCAAAAGCCTCGTGGGCTTTCCCCTTTGGCCCAGATAAAGTGTTCTCGTGCCCAAACATTTCGGGGAACATCCGGAACCCCTTCCGGTGAATTCCGGAACCCTTCCGGAGATCAAACACTACTATCCCATATATCAAACTTTATCTTCGGACCATTCCGGAGTTCCTCGTCATGTCCGTGATCTCATCCCGGACTCCGAACAACATTCGGTCATCAACATACATAACTCATATAGTACTATATCGTCAACGAACGTTAAGCGTGCGGACCCTACGGGTTCGAGAACTATGTAGACATGACCGAGACACCTCTCTGGTCAATAACCAATAGCGGGACCTGGATGCCCATATTGGCTCCTACATATTCTACGAAGTTCTTTATCGGTCAGACCGCATAACAACATACGTTGTTCCCTTTGTCATCGGTATGTTACTTGCCCGAGATTCGATCGTCGGTATCTTAATACCTAGTTCAATCTCGTTACCGGCAAGTCTCTTTACTCGTTCCGTAATACATCATCCCGCAACTAACCCATTAGTTGCAATGCTTGGAAGGCTTATAGTGATGTGCATTACCGAGTGGGCCCAGAGATACCTCTCCGAAAATCGGAGTGACAAATCCTAATCTCGAAATACGCCAACCCAACAAGTACCTTTGGAGACACCTGTAGAGCACCTTTATAATCACCCAGTTACGTTGTGACATTTGGTAGCACACAAAGTGTTCCTCCGGTAAACGAGAGTTGCATAATCTCATAGTCATAGGAACATGTATAAGTCATGAAGAAAGCAATAGCAACAAACTAAACGATCAAGTGCTATGCTAACGGAATGGGTCAAGTCAATCACATCATTCTCCGAATGGTGTGATCCCGTTAATCAAATGACAACTCATGTCTATGGTTAGGAAACATAACCATCTTTGATCAGTAGAGGCATACTAGTGACACTCTGTTTGTCTATGTATTCACACATGTATTATGTTTCTGGTTAATACAATTCTAGCATGAATAATAAACATTTATCATGATATAAGGAAATAAATAATAACTTTATTATTGCCTCTAGGGCATATTTCCTTCAGTCTCCCACTTGCACTAGAGTCAATAATCTAGTTCACATTGCCATGTGATTTAATACCAATAGTTCACATCACCATGTGATTAACACCCATAGTTCACATCGTCATGTGACCAACACCCAAAGGGTTTACTAGAGTCAATAATCTAGTTCACATCGCTATGTGATTAGCACCCAAAGAGTACTAAGGTGTGATCATGTTTTGCTTGTGAGAGAAGTTTAGTCAACGGGTCTGCCATATTCAGATCCGTAAGTATTTTGCAAATTTCTATGTCAACAATGCTCTGCACAGATCTACTCTAGCTAATTGCTCCCACTTTCAATATGTATCCAGATTGAGATTTAGATTCATCTGGATCAGTGTCAAAATTTGCATCGACATAACCCTTTACGACGAACCTTTTGTCACTTCCATAATCGAGAAACATATCCTTATTCCACTAAGGATAATTTTGACCAATGTCCAGTGATCTACTCCTAGATCACTATTGCACTCCCTTGCCAAACTCAGGGCAGGGTATATAATAGGTCTGGTACACAGCATGGCATACTTTATAGAACCTATGGCTGAGGCATAGGGAATGACTTTCATTCTCTTTCTATCTTCTGCCGTGGTCGGGCTTTGAGTCTTACTCAATTTAACACCTTGTAAGACAGGCAAGAACTCTTTCTTTGACTGTTCCATTTTGAACTATTTCAAAAACTTGTCAAGGTATGTACTCATTGAAAAACCTATCAAGCATATTGATCTATCTCTATAGATCTTGATGCTCAATATGTAAGCAGCTTCACCGAGGTCTTTTTTTGAAAAACTCCTTTCAAACATTTCTTTATGCTTTGCAGAATAATTCTACATTATCTCCGTTCAACAATATGTCATTCACATATAGTTATCAGAAATGCTGTAGTGCTCCCACTCACTTTCTTGTAAATACAGGCTTCACCGCAAGTCTATATAAAACTATATGCTTTGATCAACTTATCAAAGCGTATATTCCAACTCCGAGATGCTTGCACCAGTCCATAGATGGATCGCTGGAGCTTGCATATTTTGTTAGCACCTTTAGGATTGACAAAACTTTCTTGCTGCATCATATACAACTCTTCTTTAATAAATCCATTAAGGAATGTAGTTTTGTTTATCCATTTGCCAGATTTCATAAATTGTGGCAATTGCTAACATGATTCAGACAGACTTAAGCATATATACGAGTGAGAAACTCTCATCATAGTCAACACCTTGAACTTGTCGAAAACCTTTTGCGACAATTCTAGCTTTGTAGATAGTAACACCACTATCAGCGTCCGTCTTCCTCTTGAAGATCCATTTAATCTCAATGGCTCGCCGATCAATGGGCAAGTCAATCAAAGTCCATACTTTGTTCTCATACATGGATCTCATCTCAGATTTCATGGCCTCAAGCCATTTCGCGGAATCTGGGCTCATCATCGCTTCCTCATAGTTCGTAGGTTCGTCATGGTCAAGTAACATGACCTCCAGAACAGGATTACCGTACCACTCTGGTGTGGATCTCACACTTGTTTACCTACGAGGTTTTGGTAGTAACTTGATCTGAAGTTACATGATCTTCATCATTAGCTTCCTCACTAATTGGTGTAGTAGTCACAGGAACAGATTTCTGTGATGAACTAGTTTCTAATAAGGGAGCAGGTACAGTTACCTCATCAAGTTCTACTTTCCTCCCACTCACTTCTTTCAAGAGAAACTCCTTCTCTAGAAAGGATCCATTATCAGCAATGAATAACTTGCCTTTGGATCTGTGATAGAAGGTGTACCCAAGATTTTTTTTGGGTATCCTATGAAGACGCACTTCTCCGATTTGGGTTTGAGCTTATCAGGTTGAAACTTTTCCACATAAGCATTGCAACCTCAAACTTTTAGAAACGGCATCTTTGGTTTCTTGCCAAACCATAATTCATATGGTGTCGCCTCAACGGATTTAGATGGTGCCCTTTTTAACGCGAATGCAGCTGTCTCTAATGCATAACCCCAAAACTATAGTGATTAATCGGTAAGAAACATGATAGATTGCACTATATCCAATAATAGTACGGTTATGACGTTCGGACACACCATTATGCTGTGGTGTTCCAGGTGGCATGATTTTGTGAAACTATTCCACATTGTTTTAATTGAAGACCAAACTCGTAACTCAAATATTTTTCTCTGCGATCAGATCGTAGAAACTTTATTTTCTTGTCACGATGATTTTCCACTTCACTCTGAAGTTCTTTGAACTTTTCAAATGTTTCAGACTTATGTTTCATCAAGTAGATATACCCATATCTGCTCAAATCATCTGTGAAGATCAGAAAATAATGATACCTGTCGCGAGCTTCAATATTCATCGGACCACATACATCAGTATGCATGATTTCCAACAAATCTGTTGCTTGCTGCATTGTTCCGGAGAACGGAGTCTTAGTCATCTTGCCCATGAGGCATGGTTCGCAAGCATCAACTGATTCATAATCAAGTGATTCCAAAACTCCATCAGCATGGAGTTTCTTCATGCGTTTTACACCAATATGACCTAAACGGCAGTGCCACAAATAAGTTGCACTATCATTATTAACTTTGCATCTTTTGGTTTCAATATTATGAATATGTGTATCACTACGATCGAGATCCAACAAACCATTTTCATTGGGTGTGTAACCATATATGTAAACAGAATAACAATTTATTCTCTTACTTAAATGAATAACCGTATTGCAATAAACATGATCAAATCATATTCATGCTCAATGCAAACACCAAATAACACTTATTTAGGTTCAACACTAATCCCGAAAGTATAGGGAGTGCGATGGTGATCATATCAATCTTGGAACCACTTCCAACACACATCGTCACTTCACCCTTAACTAGTCTCTGTTCATTCTGCAACTCCCGTTTCGAGTTACTACTCTTAGCAACTGAACCAGTATCAAATACCGGGGGGTTGCTACGAACACTAGTAAAATGCACATCAATAATCCGTATATCAAATATACCTTTTTTCACTTTGCCATCCTTCTTATCCGCCCAATACTTGGGGCAGTTCCGCTTCCAGTGACCAGTCCCTTTGCAGTAGAAGCACTTAGTCTCAGGCTTAGGACCCGACTTGGGATTCTTCACTTGAGCAGCAACTTGCTTGCCATTCTTCTTGAAGTTCCCCTTCTTCCCTTTGCCCTTTTCTTGAAACTAGTGGTCTTGTCTACCATCAACACTTGATATTTTTCTTTATTTCTACCTTCGTTCATTTCAGCATTACGAAGAGCTTGGGAATCATTTCCGTTATCCCTTGCATATCATAGTTCATCATGAAGTTCTACTAACTTGGTGATGGTGACTAGAGGATTTTGTCAATCACTATCTTATCTGGAAGATTAACTCCCACTTGATTCAAGCAATTGTAGTACCCAGACAATCTGAGCACATGCTCACTGCTTGAGCTATTCTCCTCCATCTTTTAGCTATAGAACTTGTTGGAGACTTCATATCTCTCAACTCGGGTATTTGCTTGAAATATTAACTTCAACTCCTGGAACATCTCATATGGTCCATGACGTTCAAAACGTCTTTGAAGTCCCGATTCTAAGCCGTTAAGCATGGTGCACTAAACTATCAAGTAGTCATCATATTGAGCTAGGCAAACGTTCATAACGTCTGCATCTGCTCCTGTAATAGGTCTGTCACCTAGCGGTGCATTAAGGACATAATTCTTCTATGTAGCAATGAGGATAAACCCCAGATCACGGATCCAATCCGTATCATTGCTACTAACATCTTTCAACTTAGTTTTCTCTAGGAACATATCAAAAATAAAACAGGGGAGCTAAACGCGAGCTATTGATCTACAACATAGATATGCTAATACTACCAGGACTAAGATCATGATAAATTTAAGTTCAATTAATCATATTACTTAAGAACTCCCACTTAGAAAGACATCCCTCTAATCTTCTAAGTGATCACGTGATCCAAATCAACTAAACCATAACCGATCATCACGTGAAATGGAGTAGTTTTCAATGGTGAACATCACTATGTTGATCATATCTACTATATGATTCACGCTCGACCTTTCAGTCTCAGTGTTCCGAGGCCATATCTGCATAGGCTAGGCTCGTCAAGTTTAACCTAAGTATTCTGCGTGTGCAAATCTGGCTTGCACCCGTTGTAGATGGACGTAGAGCTTATCACACCCGATCATCACGTGGTGTCTGGGCACGACGAACTTTGGCAACGGTGCATACTCAGGGAGAACACTTTTATCTTGAAATTTAGTGAGAGATCATCTTATAATGCTACCGTCATAACTAAGCAAAGTAAGATGTATAAAAGATAAACATCTCATGCAATCAAAATATATGACATGATATGGCCATCATCATCTTGTGCCTTTGATCTCTATCTCCAAAGCATCTTCATGATCTCCATCGTCACCGGCATGACACCATGATCTCCATCATCTTGATCTATATCAATGTGTCATCACATGGTCATCTCGCTAACTATTGCTCTTGCAACTATTGATATCGCATAGCGATAATTGTAAAGCAATTATTTGGCGCTTGCATCTTATGCAATAAAGAGACAACCATAAGGCTTCTGCCAGTTGCCGAT
Source organism: Triticum dicoccoides (assembly GCF_002162155.2). Taxonomy (NCBI): domain Eukaryota; kingdom Viridiplantae; phylum Streptophyta; class Magnoliopsida; order Poales; family Poaceae; genus Triticum; species Triticum dicoccoides. Next base: position 543,872,464 of record NC_041392.1, on the reverse strand, counting down.
AACTTCAACAAAACATGATCATCTTATACAACAACTTATATCATCACGTCTTGACCATATACATCACAACATGCCCTGCAAAAACAAGTTAGACGTCCTCTACTTTGTTGTTGCAAGTTTTATGTGGCTGCTACTGGGCTTAGCAAGAACCGTTCTTACCTACGCATCAAAACCACAACAATAGTTTGTCAAGTTGGTGTTGTTTTAACCTTCGCAAGGACCGGACGTAGCCACACTCAGTTCAACTAAAGTTGGAGAAACTGACACCCGCCAGCCACTTGTGTGCAAAGCACATCGGTAGAACCAGTCTCGCGTAAGCATACGCGTAATGTCGGTCCGGACTGCTTCATCCAACAATACCGCCGGACCAAAGTGTGACATGCTGGTAAGCAGTATGACTTATATCGCCCACAACTCACTTGTGTTCTACTCGTGCATATTACATCAACGCATAAAACCTAGGCTCGGATGCCACTGTTGGGGAACGTAGTAATTTCAAAAAATTTCCTACGCACACGCAAGATCATGGTGATGCATAGCAACAAGAGGGGAGAGTGTTGTCTACGTACCCTCGTAGACCATAAGCGGAAGTGTTATATCAACGCGGTTGATGTAGTCATACGTCTTCACGATCCGACTGATCCAAGCACCGAAAGCACGGCACCTCCGAGTTCTGCACACGTTCGGCTCGGTGACGTCCTTGCCTTCTCGATCCAGCAAGAGGGGCGAAGTAGTAGATGAGTTCCGGCAGCACGACGGTGTGGTGACGGTGTTGGTGAAAAACAATCTTCGCAAGGCTTCGCCTAAGCACTACGAAAACTATGACGGAGGATAAACTAGAGGGGACGGGGTTGCCGGCACACGGCTTGGTGTTTCTTGATGTGTCTTTGGTGCTAGCCCTACCCCTCTATTTATATGTTGAGCCTTGGGGTCGAAACTTGGAGTAAAAGCCTCCTCAAAGTCGGTTTCACCCGAAAGGCGAGAGTCCTTCTCGGACTCCAGGGCTAGACGCCAGGGTTCCCGGCGTCTACCCCCTAGACGCCAGGGTTCCTGGCGTCTAGCCTCTGGTCTCCGCAAAACTTCCTTTTGCACTTTCCAAAAGCCTCGTGGGCTTTCCCCTTTGGCCCAGATAAAGTGTTCTCATGCCCAAACATTTCGGGGAACATCCGGAACCCCTTCCGGTGAATTCCGGAACCCTTCCAGAGATCAAACACTACTATCCCATATATCAAACTTTATCTTCGGACCATTCCGGAGTTCCTCGTCATGTCCGTGATCTCATCCCGGACTCCGAACAACATTCGGTCATCAACATACATAACTCATATAGTACTATATCGTCAACGAACGTTAAGCGTGCGGACCCTACGGGTTCGAGAACTATGTAGACATGACCGAGACACCTCTCTGGTCAATAACCAATAGCGGGACCTGGATGCCCATATTGGCTCCTACATATTCTACGAAGTTCTTTATCGGTCAGACCGCATAACAACATACGTTGTTCCCTTTGTCATCGGTATGTTACTTGCCCGAGATTCGATCGTCGGTATCTCAATACCTAGTTCAATCTCGTTACCGGCAAGTCTCTTTACTCGTTCCGTAATACATCATCCCGCAACTAACCCATTAGTTGCAATGCTTGGAAGGCTTATAGTGATGTGCATTACCGAGTGGGCCCAGAGATACCTCTCCGAAAATCGGAGTGACAAATCCTAATCTCGAAATACGCCAACCCAACAAGTACCTTTGGAGACACCTGTAGAGCACCTTTATAATCACCCAGTTATGTTGTGACGTTTGGTAGCACACAAAGTTTTCCTCCGGTAAATGGGAGTTGCATAATCTCATAGTCATAGGAACATGTATAAGTCATGAAGTAAGCAATAGCAACAAACTAAACGATCAAGTGCTATGCTAACAGAATGGGTCAAGTCAATCACATCATTCTCCTAATGATGTGATCCCGTTAATCAAATGACAACTCAGGTCTATGGTTAGCAAACATAACCATCTTTGATCAACGAGCTAGTCAAGTAGAGGCATACTAGTGACACTCTGTTTGTCTATGTATTCACACATGTATTATGTTTCCGGTTAATACAATTCTAGCATGAATAATAAACATTTATCATGATATAAGGAAATAAATAATAACTTTATTATTGCCTCTAGGGTATATTTCCTTCATTCATTATAGTACCTTGAAGTGGTGATTTATTTTCTTATACTAACGGGGCTTACGAGTTTTCTGTTAAGTTTTGTGTTGTGAAGTTTTCAAGTTTTGGGTAAGGATTCGATGGACTATGGAATAAGGAGTGGCAAGAGCCTAAGCTTGGGGATGCCCAAGGCACCCCAAGGTAATATTCAAGGATAGCCAAGAGCCTAAGCTTGGGGATGCCCCGGAAGGCATCCCCTCTTTCGTCTTCGTTCATCGGTAACTTTACTTGGAGCTATATTTTTATTCACCACATGATATGTGTTTTGCTTGGAGCATCATGTAACTTTATTTTGTTTTGCTTGCTGTTTGAATAAAGTATCAAGATCTGAAATTCTTAAATTTTAGAGAGCCTTCACATAGTTGCATAATTATTCGGCTACTCATTGATCTTCACTTATATCTTTCGGAGTAGTTTGTCATTTGCTCTAGTGCTTCACTTATATCTTTTAGAGCACGGTGGTGGTTTTGTTTTATAGAAACTATTGATCTCTCATGCTTCACTTAGATTATTTTGAGAGTCTTAAATAGCATGGTAATTTGCTTAAATAATCCTAATACGCTAGGTATTCAAGAATAATAAAATTCTCTTATGAGTGTGTTGAATACTATGAGAAGTTTGATACTTGATAATTGTTTTGAGATATGGAGATGGTGATATTAGAGTCATGCTAGTTGAGTAGTTGTGAATTTGAGAAATACTTGTGTTGAAGTTTGTGATTCCCGTAGCATGCACGTATGGTGAACCGTTATGTGATGAAGTCAGAGCATGATTTATTTATTGATTGTCTTCCTTATGAGTGGCGGTCGGGGACGAGCGATGGTCTTTTCCTACCAATCTATCCCCTAGGAGCATGCGCGTAGTACTTTGCTTTGATAACTAATAGATTTTTGCAATAAGTATATGAGTTCTTTATGACTAATGTTGAGTCCATGGATCATACACACTCTCACCCTTCCACCATTGCTAGCCTCTCTAATACCGCACACCTTTCGCTGGTATCATACACCCACCATATACCTTCCTCAAAACAGCCACCATACCTACCTATCATGGAATTTCCATAGCCATTCCGAGATATATTGCCATGCAACTTTCCACCGTTCCGTTTATTATGACACGCTCCATCATTGTCATATTGCTTTGCATGATCATGTAGTTGACATCGTATTTGTGGCAAAGCCACCGTTCATAATTCTTTCATACATGTCGCTCATGAGTCATTGCACATCCTGGTACACCGCCGGAGGCATTCATATAGAGTCATATTTTGTTCTAAGTATCGAGTTGTAATTCTTGAGTTGTAAGAAAAATAAAAGTATGATGATCATCATTATTAGAGCATTGTCCCAGTGAGGAAAGGATGATGGAGACTATGATTTCCCCACAAGTCGGGATGAGACTCCGGACGAAAATAAATAAATAAAAGAGGCCAAAGAAGCCCAAATAAAAAAAAGAGAAAAGAGGCCATAAAAAAAGAGAAGGCCCAAATAAAAATAATAATAATAAATGAGAGAAAAAGAGAGAAGGGGCAATGCCACTATCCTTTTACCACACTTGTGCTTCAAAGTAGCACCATGATCTTCATGATAGAGAGTCTCCTATGTTGTCACTTTCATATACTAGTCGGAATCTTTCATTATAGAACTTGGCTTGTATATTCCAATGATGGGCTTCCTCAAAATGCCCTAGGTCTTCATGAGCAAGCAAGTTGGATGCACACCCACTTAGTTTCTTTTTGAGCTTTCATACACTTATAGCTCTAGTGCATCCTTTGCATGGAAATCCCTACTCACTCACATTGATATATATTAATGGGCATCTCCATAGCCCGTTGATACGCCTAGTTGATGTGAGACTATCTTCTCCTTTTTGTCTTCTCCACAACCACCCTTCTATTCCACCTATAGTGCTATATCCATGGCTCACACTCATGCATTGCGTGAAGATTGAAAAAGTTTGAGAACATCAAAAGTATGAAACAATTGCTTGGCTTGTCATCGGGGTTGTGCATGATGTAAATACTTTGTGTGGTGAAGATGGAGCATAGCCAGACTATATGATTTTGTAGGGATAGCTTTCTTTGGGCATGTTATTTTGAGAAGACATGATTGCTTGGTTAGTATGCTTGAAGTATTATTATTTTTATGTCAATATTAAAATTTTGCCTTGAATCTTATGGATCTGAATATTCTTGCCACAATAAAGAGAATTACACGGATAAATATGTTTGGTAGCATTCCACATCAAAAATTCTGTTTTTCTCATTTACCTACTCGAGGACGAGCAGGAATTAAGCTTGGGGATGCTAATACGTCTCCAACATATCTATAATTTTTGATTGCTCCATGCTATATTATCTACTGTTTTGAATGTTTATGGGCTTTATTATACACTTTTATATCATTTTTGGGACTAACCTATTAACTCAGAGCCCAGTGCCAGTTTTTGTTTTTACCCTATTTTAGGGTTTTGAAGAAAAGGAAAATCAAACGGAGTCCAATTGACCCGAGACTTCACGGAACTCATTTTTGGAAGGAAAGAAGCCCAGAAGACTTGGAGTGCAGGTCGGGGGATCTGCGAGGAGGCCACGAGGCAGGGGGCGCGCCCTCCACCCTTGTGGGCCCCTTGTGCCCCCCCTGACGTACTTCTTCCGCCTATATATCTCCATATACCCTAAAACTTCCGGGGAGCACAATAGATCGGGGGTTCCGCCGCCAGAAGCCTCCGTAGCCACCGAAAGCCAATCTAGACCCATTCCGGCACCCTACCGGAGGGGGAATCCCTCTCCGATGGCCATCTTCATCATCTCGGTGCTCTCCATGATGAGGAGGGAGTAGTCCACCCTCGGGGCTGAGGGTATGTACCAGTAGCTATGTGTTTGATCTCTCTCTCTCTCTCTCTCTCGTGTTCTTGATTTGGCACGATCTTGATGTATCGCGAGCTTTGCTATTATAGTTGGATCTTATGTTTCTCCTCCCCCTCTACTCTCTTGTAATAAATTGAGTTTCCCCTTTGAAGTTATCTTATCGGATTGAGTCTTTAAAGATTTGAGAACACTTGATGTATGTCTTGCCGTGCGTATCTGTGGTGACAATGGGATACCACATGATTCACTTGATGTATGTTTTGGTGATCAACTTGCGGGTTCCGCCCATGAACCTATGCATAGGGGTTGGCACACGTTTTCATCATGATTCTCTGGTAGAAACTTTGGGGCACTCTTTGAGGTCCTTTGTGTTGGTTGAATAGATGAATATGAGATTGTGTGACGCATATCGTATAATCATACCCACGGATACTTGATGTGACATTGGAGTATATAGGTGACATTAGGGTTTTGGTTGATTTGTGTCTTAAGGTGTTATTCTAGTACGAACTCTAGGGTTGTTTGTGACACTTATAGGAATAGCCCAACGGATTGATTGGAAAGAATAACTTTGAGGTGGTTTCGTACCCTACCATAATCTCTTCATTTGTTCTCCGCTATTAGTGACTTTGGAGTGACTCTTTGTTGCATGTTGAGGGATAGTTATGTGATCCAATTATGTTAGTATTGTTGAGGGAACTTGCACTAGCGAAAGTATGAACCCTAGGCCCTGTTTCAACGCATTGCAATACCGTTTACGGTCACTTTTATCATTAGTTACCTTGTTGTTTTTATAATTTCAGATTACAAATACCTTTATCTACTATCCATATACCACTTGTATCACCATCTCTTCGCCGAACTAGTGCACCTATACAATTTACCATTGTATTGGGTGTGTTGGGGACACAAGAGACTCTTTGTTATTTGGTCGCGGGGTTGCTTGAGAGAGACCATCTTCATCCTACGCCTCCTACGGATTGATAAACCTTAGGTCATCCACTTGAGGGAAATTTGCTAGTGTCCTACAAACCTCTGCACTTGGAGGCCCAACAACGTCTAAAGAAGAAGGTTGTGTAGTAGACATCAATATATTGTAAGGCTACATTCAGACACCAGAATGGTTCGGGTCGTTTCGGATATGTTTCGGAGTACCGGGGTTTACCAGACCCCCCGGGAGGTTAATGGGCCACCATGGGCCTTAGTGGAGAAGACAGAGGGCCGGCCAGAGGTGGCGCGTGCCCCCTCTTGCCCAGTCCGAATTGGACAAGGAGAGGGGCGGCGCCCCCCTCCTTCCTTCTCTTCTTTTCCTCCTTCCCTTCTCCTACTTGGAGTAGGAAGGGGCGTGGGGCGAATCCTACTTGGACCGGGAGTCCAAGTAGGACTCCCCCCATGGCGCGCCCTCTAGGGCCGACCATCTCTCCTCCCCCCTTTATATACGTGGGAGGGGGCACCCCAAAGGCACACCAAGTCTTCTCTTAGCCGTGTGCGATACCCCCCTCCACAGTTACACACCTCGGTCATATCGTCGTAGTGCTTAGGCGAAGCCCTGCGCCGGTAACTTCATCATCACCATCATCACACCGTCGTGCTGACGAAACTACCCCTTGGCCTAAAATGGGTTAAGAGCTCGAGGGACGTCATCAAGCTGAACGTGTGCTGAACGCGGATGTGTTGTACGTTCGGTACTTGGATTGGTTGGATCGCGAAGATGTTCGACTACATCAACCACGTTATTAAACGCTTCCGCTTTCGGTCTACGAGGGTACGTGGACACACTCTCTCCGCTCGTTTCTATGCTTCTCCTAGATAGATCTTGCGTCATCGTAGGTAAATTTTTTGAAATACTACATTCCCCAACACAAACACCAAACTCTCCTTAGGAAAAACACCATCCATCAATTTCTCTATCAGATCCTTTTTCCCAATGCATGTGGTTCCTCATCCTGATACATTCGTCCTCTGATCCATCTAATCCTCGACCCTTCCTCTCTTCCTTCGACAACCGCATATTCTTTAACAATCCTTGATCCTTCTCGATGGATCCTAAGCACTTGCAATCGATCTAGGTATGGTGGCTTATGGTCGTGCATTCTAGCACACACGAGAGGCTTTGGGTGGTGGGAGTTAGGGTTTAGGGGCGATTTAGTTATGAGATCTGGAAACCGAGAAACAAGAACAGGGTTGGGGCACCGCATGACCCCAGATGGAATCACGGTGGTTGCACCTACTAGAGCATATTGGGGAGAGTTTAGGATCAAGAAAACCTAGCGAGAGGTGATTCACATGCCTGTTATGGTCCTACCCTGAAATCGCCCCTCCGCAAATTAAGTAACCATAACCCACAAGATGGATCTTCAAACTAAAAGAAGTTTGATTTAGGAAATAGCTCAAATTTCAACTAATTTGTTTCGACTAGAGTACGCAGTCTACCCGACATGAAAAGGTGTCTTTCTCTGAACTTCATTATAACAATATAAAGAATCTGTGCTGAGGGAGTCCTGGACTAAGGGGTCCTTGGGCGTCCGGCCTGTTATCCATGGGCCGGACTAATGGGCTGTGAAGACATGAAGGCCAAAGACCGCACCGTGTTCGGATTGGACTCTACTTGGCGTGTAAGGCAAGCTTGGCGACCGAAGATTCCTTCTTATGTAACCGACTCCATGTAAACCCTAGATCCCCTCGGTGTCTATATAAACCGAAGGGGGTAGTCCGGAAAGGACACCACATATACTCATTACCATATTCATAGGCTAGACTTCTAGGGTTTAGCCATTACGATCTCGTGGTAGATCAACTCTTGTAATACTCATATTCATCAAGATCAATCAAGCAGGAAGTAGGGTATTACCTCCATAGAGAGGGCCCAAACCTGGGTAAACATCGTGTCCCCCGTCTCCTGTTACCATCGATCCTAGATGCACAGTTTGGGACCCCCTACCCGAGATCCGCCGGTTTTGACACCGACATTGGTGCTTTCATTGAGAGTTCCACTGTGCCGTCGACAAAAGGTTCGATGGCCCCTTCAATCGTCAATAATGACGCTGTCCAAGGAGGAACTTCCCCCCGGACAGATCTTCATATTCGGCGGCTTCGTACTGCGGGCCAACTCACTTGGCCATCTAGAGCAGATCGACAGCTACGCCCTAGCCATCAGGTCGGATTCATAAGCTTGAACTATGTCATGGATATCCGTGGAGACTTGATCTTTGAGGGATGTGAGCCCATGGCAATCGCTCCCCCTCATCCCGATGAACATGACTTAAATCTGTCATCAGATCACACCCAGGAGATGGTTCCTGCGGCTGGAACGACCTTAGAGCCGAAGCAGATCGAGCCATCCGAGGTCTCAGAGTCCATGGCGTTGGAGCCACGCATGGACTCGACGCCCTGCAACATTCGCTTTAATGGAACTTCGGACTCGTCTCCGGCTATAAGTTTCAGACTGTGTACGCCCGCGGACACTGAGCTAGATCGGTTATCGATCTTCGAGTTCAGCGCCGCTGACGTGTTCCAGCACTCGCCTTTGGGTGACGTGCTAAAATCTTTAAAGAATTTGTCCTTGGAGAAGGGCTCACAGTCGAACTATGTCCGGTTCGAGCTAGAGACGGGTGATGAGGAATTTCGCTTCCCACCCGCCACCCACTTCATAGCCACCATCGATGACTTAACCGACGTGCTTGACTATGGCTCCAAAGACATCGACGGTATGGATGACGATGCCGACAAGGAGCAAAGCCAAGACCCGCCATTCACTGGACGTTGGACGGTTACCTCTGTGTACGACGTGTACATGGTTGACACACCTAAAGGCTCTGGCGACGACAAAGAAGAACCAGATGTGAATAAAACCTCCGAGACACAGTCCAAGCGCCGGCGGCCCAAACGCCGCCCCAAGCCCCGCCGCTCAAAGGACGGCAACAGTGGCACCGAAGGAAATAGTACTCCGAGCGACGCCGAAAACAATGAAGACCCTGTCGGGGCTACATCCGAACAGGAACACGACAGCAGGCAAGACAACCCCGACGAACAGGCCATAGAAAATGACTCGGAGGATGATAGTTACCGTCCACCCTCCAAGGAGGAGGAGACAAGCCTTGGCAACGAAGACTTCATCGTGCCTGAGGGTCCTCACGAGCAGGAGCGCTTTAAGCTTCAGCTCATAGCCACGGCAAGGAGCCTGAAAAAGAAACAACAACAGCTTCAAGCTGAACAAGACCTGCTCATCGACAAATGGACTGATGTCCTGATAGCCGAGGAATACGACCTCAACCGCCCAGCCAAGAGCTATCTGAAACGCAGAATGCTACCTCAATTCGATGAGGAGGTATTGGAGCACATATCTCCCTTGCGTAGTGCGGACCGACCACCATGTGGTCGGGATAGAGCGGCTGAACGGCCACCCCGCGGTCGGGATAAAGCGGCAACTCGGGCCGAACAGTAGAATGCCCCACCACCCCGCCAAAATAGGGACGGAAGAGTCCAGAGTCATACATACGACCTCCGACAGACTCTGGACAGTAGAGCAGGACACACAAGATCGATCTACGGATCACGATGATGTGCCTCGAAGCACGACGACGGCTACCTATTAGGACGTGACAAACCTAACCACGCGCGGGCCGGACGGCGCAGACGGACTCCATCAGAGCTCCGCCATGATGCAGCCCAATATAGAGGTGCCGCACACCCGCTCTGTTTCATAGATGAAGTACTGGATCATGAATTCCCCGAGGGGTTCAAGCCCGTCAATATCGAATCATACGACGACACAACCGATCCTACAGTATGGATCGAGGATTTCATTCTCCACATCCACATGGCCCGAGGAGACGACCTCCATGCCATAAAATACCTCCCATTAAAGCTCAAAGGACCAGCTCGGCACTGGTTAAATAGCCTGCCTGAGAACTCCATCAGCAGCTGGGAGGACTTGGAAGAGGCTTCCCTCGACAACTTCCAAGGAACTTATGTCCGGCCGCCAGATGCCGATGACCTAAGCCACATAGTTCAACAACCAGGAGAATCAGCCAGAAAATTCCGGACTAGGTTCCTAACCAAAAGGAACCATATCGTTGACTGTTCGGATGCCGAGGCCCTAGCAGCCTTCAAACACAACATCCGTGACGAATGGCTAGCATGCCACCTCGGACAAGAAAAGCCAAAGTCAATGGCAGCCCTTACGGCACTCATGACCCGCTTTTGCGTAGGCGAGGACAGCTGGTTGGCTCGTAGCAAAAACATAGCCAGCGGGCAGGCCCCACAGAGGCCAAGAACAACACCGGCAGGCTCCGGTGCAATAGACACAAACGCAGAAGCAATTGCGACAACACCGAGGACACTACAGTCAACGCCAGATTCAGTGACTCCAAGTCCGGCCAATGGAAGAAACCCTACAAAAGAAACAATGAAGGACCTTCCAGCCTGGACCGCATACTCGACCGTCCGTACCAAATTCACAGCACCCCAGATAAGCAAGCCAATCATACCAACAGGGATTGTTGGGTCCTCAAGCAGGCTGGCAAGTTAAATGCCGAAAACAAAGAAAATGGATCACAAAGTGAGGACGAGGATGAAGAGCCCCGGCAGCCGAACACCGGGGGACAGAAGAAATCCCCCCCCCCCAAGTCAAAACGGTGAACATGATATACGCCACGCACATCCCCAGAAAGGAGCGCAAACGAGCACTCAGGGACGTCTACGCGGTAGAGCCAGTCGCCCCAAAATTCAATCCATGGTCGTCATTTTCGATCACCTTTGATCGACGAGATCATCCGACTAGTATCTGCCATGGCAGTTCGGCCGCACTGGTCCTTGACCCAATCATCGACGGATTCCACCTAACACGAGTCCTGATGGATGGTGGAAGCAACCTCAACCTGCTGTACCAGGATACAATACGGAAGATGAGCATTAATCCCTCACGAATCAAACCAACAAAGACTACCTTTAAAGGAGTCATACCAGGTGTAGATGCCCGTTGTACAGGCTCAGTCACGCTGGAGGTGGTCTTCGGTTCTCCGGACAACTTCTGAAGCAAGGAGTTAATCTTCGATATCGTCCCCTTTCGCAGCGGCTACCACAGACTACTCGGACGAACCGCGTTTGCTAGATTTAACGCAGTACCACACTATGCTTATCTCAAGCTCAAGATGCCTGGTCCACGCGGTGTCATAACAGTCAATGGCAATACGGAACACTCCCTTCGAACAGAGGAGCAAACCGCCGCCCTAGCAGCAGAAGTACAAAGCGGCCTTCTCAAGCAGCATTATAATCCAGCTGCCGAGCCCCTGGACACCATCAAGCGGGTCTGGACTACACTACAACAGGACAGCGTGGCTCGTCAAGAACCGACTAGCAATTCGGCCTCCGTCCCAGCCCCAATGAGGTAGTGGCATTCGTACCACGCGTACACAATTACGCACTCAAAATTCCATGGACGTTGACGGAGGCACGAGATAACCCGGGGTCTACAATTTGGCCAGACCGATCTCGGACACACATACTTTTACTTCTTTTTCTTGTTTCAGGCACCTTTTTCCGCGAGCCTGATGTTAAGTCCTTTAGTAGGACTGAAATACAACGGAGGCAAGCAACACAAGTGTGTAGGGTAATCTATATACGTTCTTCTTGACGGTACTCATACTTATTTCTCAGGACCCGCACACTACGCCCTATTGATTCCGACATGTTAAATGGCCGGATACTTCTCGCACCATCTGTACAAGATATGCTTTGACGTATCCATCCAGTTATAATAAAAATGGGGCTACCTGTCGCCCCACAATACAACAGCACAGTCCGAACACTTCTTATATAAGTTCGGCACCCCGAGTTTAGCATTATATGCATTGGCTCCGAATCATGTCTTTGGTCAACAGTTGGGTTGCCCGGCTCCTATGCTTGCTACCCTAGGTTCCGCTCCATCGGCTAGGGTAGTAAAGGGAGATCTACTGCGATTGTGCCCTGGCTTTGACCAGACGAGCACCTCAGTAGAGAAAGCCAAAAACTGACTGTCATGATGTGGCGAGAATCGGTCAGCTACTTGAGGGTTACAAATTGTTGGAGATTTTTTCCACGTTACAGAAGAGATCGGCACTTCCCGATCAGATGCTGACAGTACTCTGGCTTAAACCAGGGGCTACGCCCATGCTTTATTATAAAACTCCTATGGCTAAGTGAGGGCGTTAAAGCCATAAAGTCTGATTGCCTTGTTCGTTGCGCTAAACAACTCCTTCAAGGACCATGTAATTGGATCAAGATTGTTTAGATTCCATCCCGAACACCTCCGTACTATCTACATGAGGGCAGAAGCCGACGACTGGCCAACCCTCATATTACACACAACACGGCCGTGCAGGAGGAGACAATTCAAAGCATAGTAAAATTACTTTACAAAAACTGGCTTTGTTCCCATAATACAAGACAAAGGCAACATGAATACATTTATTCAAATACAATGTCCTGCGAACATTGCGCCGCTACAAGTCGAGACCCTTCTACGACATCCTCGAAATATCACTCGAGTGTGCGGTGCTCCTTACCCTCTGGCGGCCCGCTGGCGACTTCAACATCGTTCATCTTCGCCCACCACATCTTGCAGCGAGCGAAGGCCATACATGCACCTTCAATACAGACGGAGCGCTTGATAACGTCCAGCCGGGGACAGGCGTTCACCATCCGCCTCACGAGTCCGAAGTAGCTGCTAGGAATAGCTTCGGCTAGCCACCGCCGGATTATCAAATCTTTAATGGCTAGTTCGGCCACCCTATGCAGCTCCACCAGCTGTTTCAGCTGATCGGTGAAGGACACGGGATGCTCTGGTGCCGCATACTGCGACCAGAAGAGCCTCTCCGAAGAACCCCCTCCTTCGGCTCGATAAAACTCCACGACGTCTGATACACTGCATGGAAAATCCACAAAAGCCCCTAGGGAACTCCGAACCCGGGTTAGTAAAAGGTACTGCTTCTCCGCATACTTGCTTTGCATCTTAAATGCCTTACCCGCTGTGATCTTCTTGGCTTCCTAGATCTCCTTGAGGGCGGCGTGGGCCTCATTCTGTGTGGTCTCCACGCTCTGACGAGCCTTGGCGAATTCGGTCCCTCGAACCAACGCATCATGCTCCAAGGCCTCGCATTTTTCACCACATCCTGGAGCTCCTGGTGGACCTCTTTGACTCGGGCCTTTAAGTTCTTACGGGTAGCTTGCTGCTGGACAACCTGCTCCTCGGCCTCGCCCAGGGCCTTCCTCAGGGCCTCGACCTTGGTCGAGGCTTCTGCACATATCACAATACCGCTGTCAATATACAATGCTTATCCTTCCCCGAACATATAGCAAGTCGTTTCTCACCTTGCTTCTCCTGGAGCCGAATGAAAGTGCGTTATATCGACTAGAGGGGGGGTGAATAGGCGATTTTTATGAATTCTTCACTGAGGAATTTCAGGGTGAGGAAATTCCTTAGCAGAGAACTACTTGCAGCGGAATAAGTACTCAGAAGTAAACATAACAGAACACAAGCATGGTCATCATGATGAAATGAAGACAAGCACAAAGTACGGAAAGCGTAAACACAGGATGACACAGGATGAAGACAAACAGACTGAAGAAATTGAACTAAGGAAATTGAGAAAGTCTTCAGTCAAAGTCTTCAAACAGATATGAACAAGCACTCAACACATAAATGAGGAAATGGAAGGGTTGAGGAAATGGAACCAGGTAGCTTGGTGAAGACAATGATTTGGTAGACCAGTTCCAACTGCTGTGACAGTTGTACGTCTAGTTAGGGGGGCTAGGAACTTAAACCTGAGGACACACAATCGCGGATAGCCAGTCCTGAACACGCAGTTCAGAGCACTAAGTCCTCACCGTATTCCCCTTGAGCTAAGGTCACACAGACCTCACCCAATCACTCGTGGTAAGTCTTCAGGTGACTTCCGAACCTTCACAAACTCAGTCACTCGGCGATCCACAATTCCTCTTGGATGCTCTAGACCATGACGCCTAACGGTCTGGAAGATGCACAGTCTTCAAAGGTAACAAGCGTCGGATCCACACAGGATCGATCTCTTCAATGATGCTCAATCACTTGGGGTTTGTAGGTGTTTGGGTTTGGGTTTTCCTCACTTGATGATTTTCACTCAAAGTCCTCGGAGGATGGGATGCTCTCAAATGACAAGTGTCAGCTTCTCTCAGAGCATCCAACCAGCTAGTGGTTGTAGGAGGAGGCTATTTATATCCTAGGGAGGAGCCCGACATGATAAGATATAAATGCCCTTCAATGATATGACCGTTAGGTGGGTAGATATTTTGGGACAGCTGGCGAATAGCACAGCAACGGTCAGAAATTTGAGTATCAAATTCCTTAGGGCGATCATGTTCCTCACTATGTAGGCAATCCGCACTAGCGAATTCCTAACTCCTCAGTCAGAAAAAATTCCTCAGAGACCAGAAGAACTTCGTCTCTGTCACTGAAGAATATGACTGAACTGTATGAGATTTCCAATGGCTTCACTCGAAGGGATTGGTAGGTGTAGGATTTTGAGTTGAGCATCACATGGAAATTTTTACTTAGTATTTCCTCGACCCCCTTTAACAGTACGGTGTTTCCTATGACTCAAGAAAGAGAAAATGAAACTATGGAAACAAAAGTCTTCACGCTTCATGTTCCTCAAATGAATACCAAGTCTTCAAGATCACACCAATTTCTTCACTTTCAAAGTCTTCAGAAAGTCTTTGAAATCCAAAGTCTTCAGTCAAAGAACTTCATTTTTAGGGGTCGACTTTCTCTGTAAATATCAAACTCCTCATAGACTTATAGACCTGTGTACACTCACAAACGCATTAGTCCCTTAACCTACAAGTCTTCAATACACCACTAAGGGGCACTAGATGCACTTACAATCTCCCCCTTTTTGGTGATTGATGACAATATAGGTTAAGTTTTCAACGGGGATAAACATATGAAGTGTAAATACTAATATTGAGGAATTTGATTGCAAGATATAGAAGAACTCCCCCTGAAGATGTGCATAGTGAGGAATTTTCTTTTGAAGCATTGCACACTTTGAAGAATAGAATCATGGAGATCTCCCCCTATATCTTGTAATTCATACACGCATTTGACATAATATGACGAATTTGAAATGCATGATGAAATATGGTGACTGAGTAATTCAGCATGTGTGCATTAACATATATGAGGAATAAGCATGCAGAAAAACGCATCAAAAGTATCAGAGCACCATCGGGTTTAAGTTTACAACTCGATCCAATAAAGTTTCAGAAGAACGAGAGTTGTAACTTAGCAAAAAAACGCCCATATAAGATAGACCCGCTTGAAGACTAACTCAAATTTCTCCCCCTTTGTCATCAAATGACCAAAAGGATCGAAAATGAGGACTAATGCCCCTGAAGAATATCAAGTTGATGAAGGAGCGCCAGCATTGTTGGGGTCGTTTGTTGATGAAGGTCCTGCCGCAGTGTCGTCCAAGTCTTCATGCTCATTGGTGTCGCGTGATGAAGAATAAGAGCTGGCCACCAAGGAAGGGACCTTGACCTTCTTTAATTTCTTCGGTGGAGGTGCAGACCAGTCAAAATCTTCCTTGAGACCCATTTTCTTCAGATCTTCTTCACTATAGACATGGGACAGAGTAGCCCAGGTGCGACCAAAAACCTCATGGAGGTAGTAGTGGTTTTTCTTCACTGCATTGTGTGTAGTGGTCATGTTGTGAAGAAATAAATCAAACTGACGCTTAACCCATTTAAGGTTTTGATCCACCTTCTGGTGAAGACTAAGCAGAAGCTCACGGTCAGTCATCACACAAGGAGCAGTGGCTTGAGGATTTGGCTTGGAGGCATGGGCGGCAGAATCATGAGTGGCAGAGTCATCATTGGTGGAATAAGATGCAGCTTTGCGAAACTGACCATCCAATGGACGAATACCTTCATCAATGACAGCAGGAGCCTTGCCTTTTTCATCAGTTAAAGTAAAATTCTGCTTGAGGACTTCAATCGGGGGCAAGTAGCTGAGGTGATTCTGAAAATCAGCCTTGAATTTGAGTGAAGACCTTGTCCTGAGGAATCTCATAATCCAAGGTGCATAAGGCTTCAGCTCAAACGGATAAAGTGCAACATTTGCCAGAGTCCTCATGAAGAAATCATGATAGTTTATAGGAATGCTATGAATGATGTTAAATAGCAGATTCTTCATGATGCCAACTATTTCCTCATCAGATGAGTCGTGGCCTTTGATGGGACTCATTGTCCTCGTCAGAATGCGATAGACGGTTCTGGGCACATAGAGTAAATCCTTTACGAGGAATTTGGTCCTTGGGGCTTGACCAGGCTTCAGAGGCTTCATTAACACTTGCATGTAATGAGCAGTGAGTTCAGGTTCGTGGTACAGGTAGCGAGCTCCTTCACTGGGTGGATTGATGGGCAGGACGTGAAGCAATTCAGAGGCCGGTGCCTTATAGTGAGTATTATCGGTCATCCAGTCCAAGACCCAGGTGTTGATATCTTCAAGATCACCTGTGATATGCAATGTAGCGTAGAACTGAAGAATGAGCTCTTCATTCCAATCAACAATGCCAGTGCAAAAGTTGAGGAGGCCTACGTCATGAAGCACACTGAGCACAGGAGTAAAACAAGGTAGTGGTTCCCTGTCCACATGAGGAATATGCTCATGGTAGAAGATTTTGTCCTTGTTGAAAAGCAGTGAAGAATAGAAGTTGGCCTGGCTGGCAGTCCAGAAGCGCTTCCTTCTAAGACGAGCAAAATCATAAGGGTTTGTAGTCAGTGAAGAACATGTGCTCGCCGAAGAAATCATCATCCTTGAATTTCTGCTTCTTTGAGAATGGATCATTTGGCTTAGGGTGAGGAGTGTCAGTTAATTGCATCACAACCTCCGGGATCTAGATCTCAGGTTCCACAGGCTAAGGAATTTCAGGTGCTTCTTCAGTGGCAGCCTGGGACTTCAATTCTTCATTTACATGATCTTCAGCACTAGTGGCTGGAATTTCTTCATGGACAGACGGTGTGGCATGTGGTTCACCAGATCCCATTTGTATAGTAGTTACTGGGGACTGAGGAATTTGTTTCAATGGTCTGAAGAGTGGAGAGTTGGGGTGCTGACTTTCCCAAAAGTCATCACTTAGCACGGGTGTGGTACAGCCAATGTCCACATCTTCATCTTCCATTTCTTCAACGCCGACCTCTTCAGCAGTAAACCAAGGCATAGGCAAGGAGACAACTGGTGTTGAAGGGATTGTATCCACTTCAATTTCTTCATACATCTGCTCTGACGAAGCAGCAGAGGGATTCTCTTCATCGGATTCACATGGAATCGCATATTCTTCATCAAAAGGAACAAGGTCCTTTGATGGTATGGTTGAGATAGGAACAACATCAATTGGGTTTGCAAACGAGCTTGTTAGTGGCTTCATTTTCTTCAGAGGTGAAGAATCTAATGCAGTTGATGCCTTCCTTTTCTTCACTGCTGCACGCTCTGCAGCCTTATTCTTCTTCACATCTGATGCAGATGGAAGGATCGGAGTTGGGGTAGGCGCAAGAGGAGCAGAGGAATTTGGTTGAGTTTCTTCAGGCACAATTGATGCAGTTGCCCTGACTTCTTCATTTTCTTCAGGCGAACCACTAGTGGATGCCCTGGCATTTTCTTCAGCGGCCGGAATGCAGTCATCAGCCCTGGAACTCACATTTTCTTCAGCAGCCTGATTGTCATCAGCGGTGCTGGCATTTTCTTCAGTCGACTGAGCAGATGCTTCAGCTTGAGGAATTTCCGGTTGCATTGGGACTGCAACATTTGAAGTGAAGTTGTCAGCGAGTCTCACAAAACGAACCTTGGCTCCCAGCCAATCAGCATGGTATGCGTCAAATTCATCACTGAGTTTCTTGATCTCAGACTGTATATTGACGAGTTCTTCGGTTGTCATAGAGACAACATTTTTCTTCAGGTAGCGCTCCTTTTTATACTGCGCTTTCTTGATCTGCCTGGCCTTCTCAAACTTCCATTTTTCTTCTTGTATGAAATGAGTCAACATATGACTTTGGCCAGGTGTCAGCTTGAAATCAGTCATGGGAGTATTTGGGTCCTTGTGCCATAAGTCAATGTACTCAAGGATCAACTTTGGATACAAAAGCAGAGGCACACTTGTTCCCTTGGTTCTAGCGGCCCTGACTTGCCTGTCTCTGATGATTTCCGCAAGTTTCTCATCATCAACTTCGTCTTCATCCGACGGCACTTGGAAGGCGACTTGCTTCTTCTTGAGGACTAGGTCGAGAGCCTCGTCCTGTAGTTGCCTTGGTCTTCAACAAAGTGGGACCAGTTGAAGAATGCAGTGGTGCTGAGGAACTAGCAGATGCTCCTGAGGCAATAGAAATTCCCTTCATCCTTTGGCACGTGGCGAGATGCGTAGGTGCTGAGGATTTTGTCGGAGCGGTTGAGGACTTGAGCGGAGGAGCTAAGGATTTTGAAGGAGCAGGAGCAGCATGAGGAATTTGCCGTGAGGGCTTTGAGGAATCTGGCCGCGAGGGCATTGTTGAGGAACTTGGCCGTGAGGGCATTGATGGAGAAGCACTTGGCTTGTGAGCAGGCTTCTTTGGCATGACCTTCTTTGGCTTGCTTGCAGAGGCCTCGGCAGTGGCAGCAGCAGTAGCAGAGTCTTCATTGAATTTCCTTACTACTTCTCTTGCTTGTCTGGCCAACTTGGCCTGGCGCTTGGCCCATTCATCAGGATAATCCTCACCATGCTTGAGGCTGGTGGGATCTGCTTCTTGGCCAGGTGCCAATGGAGGTCTTGGGCATGGAGGATTTAGAGCAAATTTCTTCATGTATTTTGGAGTAACATATCTGTACTCCCTCCACTCTCTTGCCCATCTCCTCTCTATTCTTTGGATGCGCACTTTGCTCTCATTCTTGGTTTCCTTGCCATGAGTGGCCTCATCAGCAGTGCGATGGTCCTTGTATATGTCATCAGGGATCTCAAAAGCAGTATTAACCTCAGGCCTCTTTCCTCCCTTCTCTGGCTTCTTACCGTCAGCCATTTTCTTCAGTTGAGGAATTTGAACAATGGAATTCTCTGAAGATGTATGCAACTTTTCTTTGAGGAATGCTGAAAATGAGTTAAGTTGATGAGAACCTAGTGATTCAGCAGCTGACATGAGTACATGTGAACAGAGTATAGTTGCGAGGAATTTGGAGAGGTCATATGCGTTCTTAGAGGTTTTTTTTAAAAGAACAAGTTTGAGGAATTTGACCAGATGAGTCTTGAAGAATTTCACTAAGCGTTCTTTGTCTTAGGTTCCAGAGATGTATAGATCAAAAATCCACAATTTGAGGAATCTTGAAGAAAAACATAGCTTAGAGAAATGAATCAAGAACAGATGACATGTGAGGTGTTTTAGTGTGTGAAGATATGAAGAAAAACACCTTTGAGGATTTTGTAGAAATCATTTGAATCAAAGAGGGCAGTAAAAGTAATTTTTAATTACCCTGTATGAAGAACACGATGAACTGGGAAGTGGAGATGTGAAGTTCGTCAGTGTAGATCTTCCACGCCCTAACACGGCAGAGGAAGACATCTACGGCGGCAGCGGAGTGAAAAAATCCGCAGCCGGCGCGAGTACGACGGCGACGAGGTCGAGGCAGTGAAGCTCTTCCTCACCGGCGACGATGAAGTTGCGGCGGCACTAGGGTTTGAGAAGCTCGAGCTGGAGTGAGGTCGAGAGGAGTAAAAGAGAAGTGAGGAAGGGGAGGGGTATTTATAGCCACGGTGAAAAACTGTTCGCCCGAAGAATTTGGACGAACGTGCCCCTGACCCTTCTCATTCGCTTGACATGTGTCACCCACGTACTGAGTAGTGGAGATCGTGTGAGATCGTGGGTGAATGGATAAGTGTTGCCGTAGGATGTGGAACGGTTTGAGCGGCAAAGCCGAAAATTTAGATAAGATAGGTTTTAAAGTTCTGTTCGCAATTTCTTCGGCTAACAAAGACACAGTGAAGATTTTGAACGAGTTTCAAATAGAACGCACATGAAGAATTTGTGAATAGAATGGGTTGAGTTTAGCATAGAGGGGGTAGGGTCCGATCACATTCACTTAGCAGAAAAAAACAACTTGAAGAATTAGCCATACTTGAATGCTGTAGAGGACATAAACTCACATATATATATACACATATATATAGCCAATGAAGAAAAACGTCGGAAACAGTGAAGACAATGCAAAGTTAAAAAAATTGAGGAAAAGCTCAAATGAAGACTTTCAACATTTGGTGGTGGCGTGACCCACCGTATAAGAATGATGATTTCAGACACCGCGTACAATTATCGTAGGGTTCTGAGAATCAAATTCTTCGTTAATTTCTTCACACTTAGAGTGTTAGTCTTCATTGATTTGAAGAAAAATGTTTCTTCATGTGTTGCACATCTAAGTCATCAATTTTGCATAAGTGTTAGGATGAGTGTCCTTTTCAAAGAACATTCAAAGATTCTAAGATATTTAGCTCATACCGCAACTTGCTAAATCTTTTCTCATCCAAGGGCTTTATGAAGATATCGGCTAGCTGTTCTTCAGTCTTCACATGCTCAATGGAAATGTCTCCCTTCAACACATGATCAAGAAGAAAATGATGACGAATCTGAATGTGCTTTGTCTTCGAGTGCTGAACTGGGTTGTGAGCAATCTTGATGGCACTCTCATTGTCACAGAAGAGAGGCACATTCTTCACGTTGATGCCGTAGTCCTTGAGATTTTGCTTCATCCACAGCAATTGAGCACAGCAAGAACCAGCAGAAATGTACTCAACTTCAGCAGTAGATAGTGATACGCAGTTCTGTTTCTTCGAGGACCAACAGACCAAGGATCGTCTGAGGAAATGACATGTACCAGATGTTGACTTGCGGTCCACACAATCACCAGCATAGTCAGAGTCAGAACATCCAATGAGATCAAAAGCCGAGCCCTTGGGGTATGATGTCTACTAAACAACCTTCTTCTTGTAGACGTTGTTGGGCCTCCAAGTGCAGAGGTTTGTAGGACAGTAGCAAATTTCCCTCAAGTGGATGACCTAAGGTTTATCAATCCGTAGGAAGCGTAAGATGAAGATGGTCTCTCTCAAGCAACCCTGCAACCAAATAACAAAGAGTCTCTTGTGTTCCCAACACACCCAATACAATGATAAATTGTATAGGTGCACTAGTTCGGCGAAGAGATGGTGATACAAGTGGTATATGGATGGTAGATAAAGGTTTTTGTAATCTGAAAATATAAAAACAGCAAGGTAACTAATGATAAAAGTGAGCGTAAACGGTATTGCAATGCTAGGAAATAAGGCCTAGGGTTCATACCTTCACTAGTGCAAGTTCTCTCAACAATAATAACATAATAGGATCACATAACTATCCCTCAACATGCAACAAAGAATCACTCCAAAGTCACTAATAGCGGAGAACAAACGAAGAGATTATGGTAGGGTACGAAACCACCTCAAAGTTATTCTTTCCAATCAATCCGTTGGGCTATTCCTATAAGTGTCACAAACAGCCCTAGAGTTCGTACTAGAATAATACCTTAAGACACAAATCAACCAATACCCTAATGTCACCTAGATACTCCAATGTCACCTCAAGTATTCGTGGGTATGATTATACGATATGCATCACACAATCTCAGATTCATCTACTCAACCAACACATAGGACCTCAAAGAGTGCCCCAAAGTTTCTACCGGAGAGTCAAGACGAAAACGTGTGCCAACCCCTATGCATAGGTTCATGGGCGGAACCCGCAAGTTGATCACGAAAACACACATCAAGTGGATCAATAGAATACTCCATTGTCACCACGGGTATCCCACACAAGACATACATCATGTGTTCTCAAATCCTTAAAGACTCAATCCGATAAGATAACTTCAAAGGGAAAACTCAATCCATTACAAGAGAGTGGAGGGGGGAAACATCATAAGATCCAACTATAATAGCAAAGCTCGCGATACATCAAGATCGTACCACCTCAAGAACACGAGAGAGAGAGAGAGAGAGATCAAACACATAGCTACTGGTACATACCCTCAGCCCCGAGGGAGAACTACTCCCTCCTCGTCATGGAGAGCACCAGGATGATGAAGATGGCCACCGGAGAGGGATTCCCCCTCCGGCAGGGTGCCGGAACGGGTCTAGATTGGTTTTCGGTGGCTACGGAGGCTTCTGGCGACGGAACTCCCGATTTATTCTGCTCCTCAAAGTTTTTAGGGTATATGGGTATATATGGGAGGAAGAAGTACGTCGGTGGACCTCCGGGCTGTCCATGAGGCAGCGGGCGCGCCTAGGGGGGTGGGCATGCCCCCCAGCCTCGTGGGCAGCCCGGGACTCTCCTGGTCCAACTCTGATACTCCGTGGGCTTCTTCTGGTCCAAAAATAAGTTCCGTGAAGTTTCAGGTCAATTGGACTCCGTTTGATTTTCCTTTTCTGCGATACTCTAAAACAAGGAAAAAACGAAAACTGACACTGGGCTCTAGGATAGGTTAGTCCCAAAAATCATATAAAATAGCATATAAATGCATATAAAACATCCAAGGTTGATAATATAATAGCATGGAACAATCAAAAATTATAGATACATTGGAGACGTATCAAGGTACCATAATTCAAGTGTTGGTCTGTGAGCTAGATATCGAAGAATATGCTTCACAGCCTTATGGTGTGATTCCTTCGGTGTAGCTTGAAATCGGGCACACATGCAAACACTAAGCATTATATCTGGCCTAGATGCACATAAGTACAATAAAGAACCAATCATGGAGCGGTATACCTTATGATCGAAGTCAATACCATTTTCATCAGTGCACAGATGGCCATTAGTGGGCATAGGAATTTTGACGCCTTTGCAATCCTGCATGCCGAATTTCCTCAGTACATCCTTGAGATATTTCTCCTGAGATATGAATATGCCATTGCGTTGTTGACGAATTTCAAGACCTAAGGAGAATTTCAATTCTCCCATCACAGACATTTGATATTCTTCACTCATCATATAGGCAAATTCATCACTATAACGTTGGTCAGTACATCCAAAGATAATATCATCAACATATATTTGGCACACAAATAGTTCACCATCATAAGATTTAGTGAAAAGAGTAGGGTCGAGTGAACCGGGTTTGAAGCCTTTCTTCATGAGGAATTCCTTCAAAGTATCATACCACGCCCGAGGAGCCTGCTTGAGGCCATAGAGGGCCTTATTGAGTCTGAAGAATTTGTCAGGATGCTTTGGATCTTCAAAACCTGGGGGTTGAGCAACATATACTTCTTCCTCAAGCTTACCACTGAGGAATGCACTTTTCACATCCATTTGATATAAAGTTATATCATGATGGTTAGCATAAGCAAGTAATATGCGAATAGCCTCAAGTCTAGCAACAGGTGCAAAAGTTTCATCGAAGTCAACTCCTTCAACCTGTGTGTAGCCTTGAGCTACAAGTCGTGCTTTCTTCCTCACCACTAGGACATTTTCATCTTGCTTGTTGCGGTAGATCCACTTTGTGCCGATGATATTGTGCTTGCGAGGATTTGGACGTTCGACTAGTTCCCAGGCGTTGTTGAGCTCGAACTGATGTAATTCTTCTTGCATGGCCTGAATCCACTCTGGCTCCAGAAATGCTTCATCTACCTTAGTGGGCTCTGTGATCGAGACGAAAGCAAAGTGCCCACAAAAGTTAGATAAATGTGAAGCTCTTGAGCATGTGAGAGGACCTGGAATGTTGATGTCGCCGATGATTTTCTCAATTTGCACTTCATTTGCGACGCGAGGATGAGCGGGTTGACGTTGAGGAGTTTGATCAACATTTTCTTCAGCACCATTTTCCTCAGGTGCACCAGCATGACGTTCTTCATGTTCTGGAATAATTTCTTCAGCAGATTCTTCAGTAGGAATGACATCCTCTGTAGCCTTGAGCTTAATAGATTCCTCAGGAGGTATTTCACCTGTCACAGGAGGTAGGTGCTCTCTTTGCGAGCCATTAGTCTCATCGAACCGCACATCTATAGTTTCAACAACCTTGTGATGACAGGTGTTGAAGACTCTGTAGGTGTTCGAGTCCTTACCATAACCGAGCATAAAACCTTCATGTGCTTTTGGTGCAAATTTAGAACTGTGATGAGGATCTCTAATCCAACATTTAGCACCGAAGACTTTGAAATAACTCGCATTGGGTTTCTTGTCAGTGAGGAGTTCATAGGCAGTCTTCTTGAAGAATTTGTGAAGATATACTCTATTGATGATGTGGCACGCAATATCAATTGCCTCAGGCCAGAAGCGAGGAGGCGTCTTGTACTCATCAAGCATAGTGCGGGCCATCTCAACAAGAGTCCTGTTCTTGCGCTCCACGACGCCATTTTGCTGAGGAGTATAGGGAGCAGATAGCTCATGAGTGATACCAAGTTCATCAAGACAGTCATCAAGGCCAGTGTTCTTGAACTCAGTTCCATTGTCACTCCTGATGTGTTTGATCTTCACACCAAAGTTGGTTGAAGCCCTCGAGGAAAATCGTTTGAAGACTTCATGCACTTTAGTTTTGTAAGTGATAATATGGACCCATGTATATCGAGAGTAATCATCAACAATGACAAAGCCATATAAGGATGCAGCATTGGTAAATGTGGCATAGTGAGTAGGGCCAAAGAGATCCATGTGAAGCAATTCAAATGGTCGAGTAGTAGTCATGATAGTTTCGCTGGATGCTTGGCCTTGGTCATCTTTCCAGCTTCACAGGCTCCGCATAAGTGATCCTTGAGTAATTTGACATTTTCAATGCCAATGACATGCTTCTTCTTCACGAGCGTGTGTAGATTCCTCATGCCAGCATGACCAAGTCGTCGATGCCATAGCCAGCCTTCTGAAGCTTTTGCAAGTAGACATGTAGCATGTTGTGGTCCTGTAGAGAAGTTAACAATATACAAATCTCCTCTCCTAAAGCCTTTGAAGACTTTGGAATTGTCAGCTTCCATGATCACAACACAAGATACTTGCCAAAGACAACCACCATATCAAGATCACAAAGCATTGAGATAGACATGAGGTTGAACCCTAAGGTCTCAACAAGCATGACTTTGTCCATGTGTCGATCCTTTGAGATTGCAACCTTACCTAGACCCAATACCTTGCTTTTGCCTTTGTCAACGTAGGTGATGTGCTTCAGATGTAATGGAGACAAAGCAGTGTCCATCAATAAGCTCCTGTCACCAGTCATGTGATTTGTACATCCACTATTGAGGACCCACTCAGTGGCTTTGGGTTGATCATCCTGCAGATGAATTAGTGCAACTTACGAACTCATATACTTCATCAGTGAAGAATATGCCATCAATTTCATCAGACAATAGAACAGATAAAACAGTATGAGGACGTGAGAAATGAAAATTCATTTCTTCATGATTAGCTTGCGTCCTTTCAAGCATATTCATGTCTCCAGCAAATTCATCAGACGTTTAAGTTCGTCTGGAGACTTAACCCTGCATAAGAGGTTAGTTCTCTTTCTTCACCACCCACATCTGAAGGGGTGGCAAAGAGTTCATCATTCTACGAGCTCCATAAGAGAAAGGTGGCATAGATGCCAATCCACTTCGTTTCACATAAGAGTGGTTAGGATAAGCATAAGAGTAAGCAGAGAAATTCTTCGAGGACTTATGAACATAATGATTTGAAGAATAATGCACATATCCATAATCCTTAGATCTTCCCTGCGGAACAGACGGGTTAGCACGATGATGTTCATATGAGGACTTTGATCCTTTTGAGGAATTTGATCCACGTGAGGAGTTTGGTCCGTGTGAGGACTTGGATCCATATGAAGAATTTGGTCTGGGGTTCCTATTCTTCACAGGTGGTGTCATGATGACATTCACCTGAATATTTTCAAGGCACCTTTTGGGAACCCAGATTTTCTTCATAGGAGGACCATTCCCGCAGTTAGTGCCAACATATCTAGCAAATACTTCACCATTCTGATTTTTGAATAGTTTATAGTTGGTGTCAATTGACCCATCAGAAGAATATGAAGATTCACATGTAAAGCCAGATAAGGTAGATGGATCCACTGAAGGTCCTTTTGCAGCAACCCATGAGGTTTTGGGATACTACTCAGGTTTCCAGTAGGTCCCATCAGCATTGATTTTCCTCTCAAAGTCAATACCCTCTTTCCTAGGGTTTTTGTTGAGGATCTGCTTTTTAAGTACGTCACAGAGAGCCTGATGCCCTTTGAGGCTTTTGTACATGCCTGTCATATACAATTCCTTCAGCCCTGCATCATCAGTAATACTAGCTATGTCCTTAGATGAGGAATTAGTGATAGCAGAGGCAGTTGAAGAATTTGCAGCAATGGAAGTATTTGAGCATTCAGGTGAAGAATTAGCAGTTTCATGTTCAATGCACTTCAAGCATGGAGGCATAAATTCATCCTGAGTAGTGCTGATCTGTTGAGCAAGTAATGAATCACGCCCCTTCTAAAGATCTTCGTAACTCACTCTTAACTGCTCAAGATCTTGCTTTCTTTGAAGAAATTCATAAGAAAGCTTCTCATGATCAGATAGGAGAGTGTTATGATGACCTTGAAGATTGTCAAACTTGGACTGGAGTCTCTGAAGATTTTCAGTCAAGAGTTTAGTGTGATCCATTTCCTCACCCAACATATCATCGCTTTTATCTAGCATATTTTGAACCTTTTCAATAGCCTTTTGCAGTTTCACAACAATCTTAGCAAGTTTAGAATAGCTGGGTTTGAGGTTTTCATCAGATTCATCCTCACTAGATTCAGAGGAGGAATATTTGAGTACCTTTGAGCCTTTTGCCATGAAGCATAGGTGGGAGCGTAGTCCTCGTCGTCGTCATCAGTAGTGTTGGGGAGGTCCATTTCTTCAGAGTTGAAGATAGACTTGCTGACGAAAGCAGTTGCGAGGGCTAGGCTCGCCACACCAGAGTCTGACTCCTCAGATTCCTCCTCTTCCTCATTTTCTTCAGATTCAGCCTCAGAGTCCATTTCCTTGCCGATGAATGCTCGAGCCTTCTTGGAGCTGCTCTTCTTGTGAGATGAGGACTTTGAGGGTCTTGATGATGAGGACTTTGAAGATTTCTTCTTCTTCTTTGAATCATTAGAACTGTAATCCTTGTACTTCTTCTTCTTCTTCTTCTTCGATTTCTTTTCCCATTGAGGACAATCTTGAATGTAGTCTCTAGGTTTTTTGCATTTATGGCACTCAAGTCACCACCTCTTGAGGATTTATCAAAACGACCATGTTTTGAGAACTTTTGGAACTTCCTCACGAGCATTGCTAGCTCCTGGCTCAGTTCTTCAGGGTCACCAAGGCTGTTGTCAGAATCTTCACCATCAGATTCAGATACCGCCTTGGCCTTCAGAGCCCGTGATCTACCATAGCTTGGTCCATAGAGATCTCTCTTCTCAGCAAGCTGAAACTCATGAGTGTTTAGTCTCTCGAGGATATCAGCAAGATCAAGTGACTTATAGTCTCCACGTTCTTCTATTGTCAATGCCAAGGTATCAAATGAGGAATCAAGCGATCTCAGCAATTTCTTCACCACCTCATGGTCGGTCATATCGGCGGCACCAAGTGCTTGAAGCTCATTTGAGATGTCAGTGAGGCGATCGAAGGTTTGCTGAACATTTTCATTGTCAAGTCTTTTAAAGCAGTTGAAGAGATTTTGAAGAACATCAACTCGAGAGTCACGCTGTGTTGAGACTCCCTCATTGGCCTTGGACATCCTGTCCCAGATAAGCTTGGCTGTCTCCAAAGCACTCACTCTGCCATACTGTCCTTTGCTCAGATGGCCACATATGATATTCTTCGCTTGAGAGTCGAGTTGCTTGAATCTCTTCACATCAGTAGCATTGATGGTGGGAGTTACAGAGGGAACACCATTCTCCACAACGTACCAAAGATCATTATCAATTGCCTCAAGATGCATGCGCATCTTATTCTTCCAGTAGGGGTAGTCCGTCCCATCGAGGGTAGGACACCCAGCAGAAACCTTGATCATACCTGCGATCGACATAACTAGAACTCCAGGTGGTTAAACCAAAGTCACACAGAATAAGGGAGTACCTTGCTCTGATACCAATTGAAAGTGCGTTATATCGACTAGAGGGGGGTGAATAGGCGATTTTTATGAATTCTTCACTGAGGAATTTCAGGGTGAGGAAATTCCTTAGCGGAGAACTACTTGCAGCGGAATAAGTACTCAGAAGTAAACATAACAGAACAGAAGCATGGTCATCATGATGAAATGAAGACAAGCACAGAGTACGGAAAGCATAAACACAGGATGACACAGGATGAAGACAAACAGACTCAAGAAATTGAACTAAGGAAATTGAGAAAGTCTTTAGTCAAAGTCTTCAAACATATATGAACAAGCACTCAACACATAAATGAGGAAATGGAAGGGTTGAGGAAATGGAACCGGGTAGCTTGGTGAAGACAATGATTTGGTAGACCAGTTCCAACTGCTGTGACAGTTGTACGTCTGGTTAGGGCGGCTAGGTATTTAAACCTGAGCACACACAGTCCCGGACACCCAGTCCTGAACACGCAGTTCAGAACACTCAGTCCTCACCATATTACCCTTGAGCTAAGGTCACACAGACCTCACCCAATCACTCGTGGTAAGTCTTCAGGTGACTTTCGAACCTTCACAAATTCAGTCACTTGGTGATCCACAATTCCTCTTGGATGCTCTAGACCATGACGCCTAACCGTCTGGAAGATGCATAGTCTTCAAAGGTAACAAGCGTCGGATCCACGTAGGATCAATCTCTTTAGTGATGCTCAATCACTTGGGGTTTGTAGGTGTTTGGGTTTGGGTTTTCCTCACTTGATGATTTTCACTCAAAGTCCTCGGAGGATGGGATGCTCTCAAATGATAAGTGTCAGTTTCTCTCGGAGCAGCCAACCAGCTAGTGGTTGTAGGGGGCGGCTATTTATAGCCTAGGGAGCAGCCCGACATGATAAGACATAAATGTCCTTCAATGATATGACCGTTAGGTGGGTAGATATTTTAGGACAGCTGGCGAATAGCCCATCAACGGTCGGAAATTTGATTATCAAATTCCTTAGGGCTATCATGTTCCTCACTGTGTAGGCAATCCGCACTGGCGAATTCCTAACTCCTCAGTCAGAACAAATTCCTCAGAGACCAGAAGAACTTCATCTCTGTCATTGAAGAATATGACTGAACTGTATGAGATTTCCAATGGCTTCACTCGAAGGGATTGGTAGGTGTAGGATTTTGAGTTGAGCATCACATGGAAATTTTTCCTTAGTATTTCCTTGACCCCCTTTAACAGTACAGTGTTTCCTATGACTCAAGAAAGAGAAAATGAAACTACGAAGACAAAAGTCTTCACGCTTCATGTTCCTCAAATGAATACCAAGTTTTCAAGATCACACCAATTTCTTCACTTTCAAAGTCTTCAGAAAGTCTTCAGAAATCCAAAGTCTTCAGTCGAAGAACTTCATTTTTAGGGGTCGACTTTCTCTGTAAATATCAAACTCCTCATAGACTTATAGACGTGTGTACACTCACAAACGCATTAGTCCCTTAACCTATAAGTCTTCAATACACCAAAATCACTAAGGGGCACTAGATGCACTTACACCGAACCTTAACCTCGCCGAGCTCGTTCTCGGTCCGCTCCAGCCTCCGCTTCGGCTCGGTGAAATCGGTAGCATGCGAGGTCGCGGCCAACAGGGACGCCTGCTTATCGATACATATTCAGTCAGCCTCTTATAATTAAGTATTGATCCCTTGTCCGGTTCTCCTCGCCGAACACCGGACAGCGTCTCAGGGGCTACGAACTATACAGGGCTTTTCTCTTTCTTACCTCGAAACCTGTTAACAGGCTGCTGCAGGCTTCATTCAGTCCGCTCTTGGCGGACTGAACCTTCTCGATCACCGCATCCATAAGGATACGATGCTCATCCACGACGGAGGCACTTCGTAGCGCCCCCATCAGGTCATCTGGTGCTCCTGGATGGACAGGAGCCACCAGTGGAGGCGACACACCCCCCTCCTTCAAAGGGGGCTGCTCGCCCGACTCCGGAGCCATATTGGTCTCCGGAATCGTATTCGGCTAAGGGCCGAACTTGATACGGCCCTCTCTGCCAGTCTCCATGGGGATTGACTCCCCCATGTGTCCGGCAGTGGAGGTTCTGCCTTGTGGCGCCTCGCGGACAACGTCCTAGGCTCCTCCCTTCGGTGCAGTCCTCTGGGATAACACCGTCCCTGGCCCCGAGGGAGTAAGCAGGTGGTGGAGACATGCTCTCCATCTCCGACGGAGCCAACGAACCTCCAGATGAGGATCGCTGGATAAGGTCACGGGCCGGACTGCAATAGTGTGGATTAACCATGTTAGAATAATAAAAAGAAAGGGCCAGATGTGCGCATAAATAAGTCATGTCACTTACGATGCGGCCTGGGGCCTAGTACGGGGGCGACATTCCGGGCTACTGTCAACGTCCCACGCGGTGTCGACCGCTGGGGCGCCCTTCCCCTTTTTGGGCGCTTTCGCCTCCAGATGTGCCGAGGCCACCCTCTTCTTCTTCTTCTCCGCGGGATGAGGGTTGTTTTCCTCCTCCTCCTCCTCCTCCTCCTCTTCCTCGTCGTTGTCCTCAGGGACAGAGGAATGGGCCTCATCGTCTTCGGACGTCGCGTTCGAAGTGCCCTTGCGACGGGGGCCACCCTTGGCCCCCTTGGCTTTCTTCTTGGCCTTCTTCTCCAGCACTGTATATGGCGCCGGTACCAGCATCTTCGCCAAGCGCAGGATGGCTGGTTCTTCAGGCAGCAGAGTCGGACACTGGATCCGCTTCGCCCTCTCCACCCAGTCCTGAGAGAGCAATACTAAGATCTTAGACATCATCCTCGAAACATTCAAGATTGGGCATACGTCAAAAGCAACATACCTCATTGGCGGGGCGGTTACAATTGTGACCACGGTCTGAGTCCGTGGCCGGTGGCTTCTCGTTGCCCTTACAGAGCAACTTCCAGGCCCCTTCGTGAGAAGTATCGAAGAGCCTTTTCAGGGTCTGGTGCTTCTTCGAATTGAACTCCCATAAAGGGCGGCTTCGGCGCTGGCACGGAAGAATCTGGCGGATTAGCATCACCTGGATAACGTCAACGAGCTTGACGTCCTTGGTCACCATGCTTTGAACGCGCGTCTGCAGCGCTATCAGCTCGCCAGGTGAACACCAGTCTAGACTCTTCTCGACCCAGGAGGCGAGTCGCATGGGAGCACTAGAGCGGAATTCGGCAGCTGCGGCCCAGGTGGTGCCGCGAGGTTTTGTAATGTAGAACCACTGCTTCTGCCATTCCTTTACTGTCTCCACAAAGGTGCCTTTGGGCCAGGAGACGTTGGATAGCTTGCTCACCATGGCCCTTCCGCACTCCGCGTGCTGGCCGTCCACCACCTTCGGCTTCACGTTGAAGACTTTGAGCCACAACCCGAAGTGGGGATGGATGTGGAGGAAGGCCTCGCACACGACGATAAACGCCGAGATGTTGAGGAAGGAATTTGGGGGCAGATCATGGAAATCTATCCCGTAGTAGTACATCAGCCCGCGGACGAAATGGTGGAGTGGAAACCCTAGCCCGCAGAAGAAATGGGGGATGAATACTACCCTCTCTGTGGGCTCCGGCGTGGGGACGACTTGTCCCTCGGCTGGCAGACGATGGGCGATCTCCTTCGCCAAATATCCGGCCGCCCGGAGCTTAGTAATGTCCTCCTCCTTGACGGAGGAGATCATCCACTTGCCCTGACCACC
The DNA here is from genome assembly GCF_002162155.2 of Triticum dicoccoides. Taxonomy (NCBI): domain Eukaryota; kingdom Viridiplantae; phylum Streptophyta; class Magnoliopsida; order Poales; family Poaceae; genus Triticum; species Triticum dicoccoides. Next base: position 543,840,530 of record NC_041392.1, on the reverse strand, counting down.
AGATCCGGACATGGTTGCTTGAGTGGAAAGGAGATGAGAACTTGGGTGTTGGAGCTTGAGATCGAAAAGGTACAGACAGACAGAGAGAGAGAGAGAGAGAGAGAGAGAGAGAGAGAGAGAGAGAGAGAGAGAGCATGAGGAGAGGAAGAGGGAATCCTTATCCCCTTATAAAGGCAGCAAATATTAAACGCCTCCTCACTCGCCTTAGGATTCGCCTGTTCCCTAGGGTTGTATAAACGGCACGGTTGAGTTACCCATGCCCGCATTGATGAGAATCCCGCAATAAGGGGGGCACGATCTCTGTTTCGACAAGATGTGCCAATAGCAACCGCGTCTTGAAGCATGGAATGGCAGAAGAAAAATGGTTAGAAATTATAACCAGAGAGACGTGATGTCGTGTTGGAAAAAAGCTGTCAACAGATTAGATTCGTGCAAATATTATATTCTCTCTGCGGTTGTGTATGGTGTGCGTAACAGGTCAGGATACTATCATTGCATCCGAAGACTATCTTGGAGTTCGAAGAAAGGGGAACCCGCCTTACAATGCCGAAGACAATCAGCGCACCGGACTCCTCGTCATTGAAAGCCAGGTTCAGGGGCTACTGAGGGAGTCCTGGACTAAGGGGTCCTCGGGCGTTCGGCCTGTTATCCATAGGCCGGACTGATAGGCTGTGAAGACATGACGGCCAAAGACCGCACCGTGTCCGGATTGGACTCTACTTGGTGTGGAAGGCAAGCTTGGCGACCGAAGATTCCTTCTTATGTAACCGACTCCATGTAAACCCTACATCCCCTCGGTGTCTATATAAACCGAAGGGGATAGTCCGGAAAGGACACCACATATACTCATTACCATATTCATAGGCTAGACTTCTAGGGTTTAGCCATTACGATCTCGTGGTAGATCAACTCTTGTAATACTCATATTCATCAAGATCAATCAAGCAGAAAGTAGGGTATTACCTCCATAGAGAGGACCCGAACCTGGGTAAACATCGTGTCATCCGTCTCCTGTTACCATCGATCCTAGACGCACAGTTCGGGACCCCTTACCCGAGATCCGCCGGTTTTGACACCGACACATGCAACCTTATAAATTTGAGTTAGTGGTGGTGGTGCCGAGTTCACTCTCCCACTCCACCCCAATCTCCCTCAACCATTTAGAACCCATTTGACTCCTTCAGTTTGGAGAGATAAAAAAAATTATACTCCCTCCTTCCCAAAATAATATAAAGTTGTACTAAGTTTGAAACACTTATTTTGGGACGGAGGAAGTATCTTGCAATGGTGCTTCCATCCCTGCCACAGTTACGCAAGTACAATGTTGGCTGCTTGATGAAACTTCTTCATTAGTTGTGGTTTTGAACTCAGATTGAACTAACTTAGTTCAAAACTCCGACACTTATTTTGGATTGGAGGGAGCGCTACTAGTCCGGTACATTATATACTTATATACTAATCCAATATAATTAAATCATTTTTTGTGCATCCGAGCAGGGGGCTATCCTCCTTTCAAAAAAAAAACGTGGATCCGTAGCAAAAGAGAGACCCTCTGCTATTCATAGAGATCGAAAGGAAATAGTCACAATATGAACAAAGAGAGCAAAAGTTCGTGAAAACAAAACCATCTTGGTGGCGATCGAGGGTCCTTGAGAGTTGAGACCTTGCTAACTGGCGACCAGAGCTTTATCTGAACTTTGTCTTGCCCAGTTTTTGGCCACGGCTGACCAGACTTTGTCCACCGATCGAACCCGACTCTTCCGGTTTGCATGCGGATCATCACCGGTTCACCGCTACTGCTACACCTGAACAGTGGGCCTCCTTCCAAGGCACGTGCTGCTCGGCCACTTGATGGACGTAGCGCTCGCCCTCGCCCCCGGCGGGCTCCTCCCGCACATCGGCGGCGCATGTGCCAGCGCCGGGCCGTGCAGCCTCGAGAGGTTGAAGTAGGTGTCCGGCGACGCTGGCGGCCTGGCGGGGCTCACCGGGGAGCAGTACCGCAGCTCTAGGGACGCGTTGCGCCGGAACCTCTCGATGAACTCCGCGGCGCGGCTGTCGGTGTCGGCGGCGCCCGGGCTGTCCGTCCTGGAGCGGACGGACGGCGGCGTCTCGGCTGGCGTGCTCGCCGCCGTGTGGAAGCTCGGAGACCCGCCGTCGTCGTCGTCGTCAGTGCAGTCCAGCAGGCTCGGTGGGAGATGGCGGCAGGGCGGTGACGGCGTCGGAGGAGATGGGCGGAGGTAAGCAATGGTTCTTGCTGCTCGTGCTGCCTTCTGCAGCACGCGCCGAAGAAGCGTACTGTTTTGCTCCATGGATGTGCAAGGTCTGTGAAGTGTGAAGGGATTGATCAAATGTACGTAGTGCTTCTACCTAGAATGAAGGGCCGTTGGAGAATCATACTCCAGGGTGACGACGAGTTGATTGATAGAGATTTTCTTTTCTTTAATAATGCACAAGTGGACGGGTTTGATCGGTGCCGTCTGCCACGGTGTGCGAGAATAGCGAGGGTCAACTTTGTAGTTCGTCTATTCTTAGTAAAGGTCGTTCTCGTATAATTGCAGTTACCCCAATAACAAAGATTTAAACCTTTGTTTCGTCTTTGACTTAACTCCAATTCATCTACGGGCCCATCTTCAAAACTTAATTATCAAAAATTCCACCATATTGGGAGGGCGGACTAACCAATCTCCAAAACTGTAGTTCCTCTGTTTTTAGAAAAAAATCGTTATCAATAACAGTTATATACATCCATCCTTACGAGTAGGGCATTTTGGAGACCGAGCTCCATGAAGCTCTTTATATTGAAAAATTCATAATTCATAAATTATGGTTTAAAAAAATTCTGAAAATAATTACACATGTATGCAAGGATGTAAAGTGTATGTGTGAAAAAATTCAAGATGAAATACCTTGAATTGCGAGCTGCAAAAAAAACAAAATCATGGACTTTAAAGATGAACAATACATCTATACCAATATGAAAAGACCCAAAGGGGCAGATCCAGTTAATCTCAGCCATCAAATCATGTCAATCCAACGACTAGACTGCTTCAATGTCGAGCGCTCAACACGTTTAGCGTGTAATTAATTTCATGCTAAATATAGTGCTAATCACATAATAACATGTAAATAATATCCTACTTAATATCCGTATGCATTTAATATATTTCTAAATTAACGTGCATTGCACGTACACATTGACTAGTATGCTAAAAAGCTCCAGATTTATCTTTTTTGTGTAGCTCACATTTTATTGTATTTCCACCTAAAAATTTGCACACATGTATATTATGTATCTAGCTATGTGTATTTATTTTTAGAATTTTTGAAACTAAAAAGTTTGAATTTTGAAGTTTTCAAATAAAGGCATTCATGAAGCTCGGTCTTCGCTTGGCATTTTCTCATCCTTACAAGTCAAGTTCTTTCCTCCCTCACAAGAAAAGTCTTTCCTCCTCCGCCGGCGCCACCCCCGGTCCGCCTCATCTCCGATGGCCTTTCGGGCCATGGAGGTGCAGAGGACCTCGGCCCCACGCCGGTGGGAGGGACCCCGTTCTTGTTCTTGTTAGGTTTATCGTCTTGGTTGGGGTTGTACGATGGCGGAGATGTCCCAAAGTAGGAATGATGTCTTCCACATTCTATCCTCGTCCCGATGGTGCGTCTAACTTCATTGGGGGGGCATGTGGAGGGTGTCGCCGTCGGATCTCGCGGGATACGATCGGTGTTGGTCTTCGGTGGATCTGTTTGGATCCGTTTTTCGTTCGTCTTCGTTTGGGTGTTTATAGGCTTGATCCTTTCAATATACGACTTTCTTCATCGATGATGGTTGCTGCTCTGGTGCGCTGGTCCTATGGGGCCTTAGCATGACGACTTCCTGACTGTCTACTATAACAAGATTTGCCCGGCTTCGGCGAGGAAGGGGCGATGACGACGACGTGCCTTCAGCTCGCTCTAGTGCTAGTAGTCGTCGCTAGGTGGTCCACGGACCTGGTTGTAATTTTCATTATCTCCGATGTTTCTTGTACTGCCATGATTGTGAATGAATAGATTGGAAGTTTTCTCGCAAAAAAAGCAGTCATATAACTTTAAAACTTGTTTCATTTTTTACTTAGGGTAATTCTATGTCGGTCCGTGAAGACCAGGGTCTCACAAACTCGTCAAGCACGGGTCGTGGCAGTGTTGCTTGGCGGGGCAGTTCTAGCTGCTTCCCCGGCAACGCTCATTCATGCCCCTTCTAAGGAGGCATGCAGATCTTCATCAAGATCCAAGACAGAGAAAATTGCTGCGAGGGAAAGACTCTAAAAGTACGAGAGAGGGGTAGGAAAGACGCTCGATCTCGCTAGGTAAAGTGTGATACAGAGAGATTTTTGTAGGTTCAGGTCCCCCTTAGAAGAGTAACAAACCCTACGTCTTGTGCTCTAGGAGCTTTTCTTTCTCTTCGTATAGATGGGGGATTACAAAAAGTGTGAACCCTATCCAAGTGGAGGGGAACGCCTTCTATAGAGTACCTTAGGTCCCCCTACCTTCTATGTTATAAGGGATAATCACCCTCCGAACAATTGGGACATATTTTAATTAACATTGACTCGTCTTCGTTCCATCATCATCAGTTTTAATATTTGTAAATAAAGATTTAATAGATGATACACCACTGGTTTTAACATCTTCATCATTATTACTAGAAAACGCAATTCAGCTTCTCTTTCCACTTGTTCTCTTCTAGCTCTTAGCAAAGCAAAAAAAATCTATTGTAATCAATGGAGACTTGAATGTCGTAAAGGTTCAGGAATTTCATCCTTATGAGGTGGAAAAAAATTAATTTTAAGAATATTCACATCATGCACAAGCCTATCCGTGTTTCTAGACATATCATCAACTTTACTCAAATATTCCTCAACCATAACATTGAAACTTTTCGAGAACTAATAAAAATCTTTAATAGTGTTCTCAAGTTCAGTCGGTATCCTATTATTCTTATATGAATTACCATAATTGTTAGAGGGATTACCGGGATACGGTCTAGGATTACTGAAATTCCCTCTATAAGCGTTATTATTGAAATTGTTCCTTAAAATAAAATTCACATCAATAGCATCATTATTTTTCTCAAACAAATTAGAGAAAGGAACATCATTTGGATCTATGAAATCACTCTTAGTAGTAAGCATGGACATAATAACATTAACCTTTTCATTTAGAGAGGAAATCTCCTCGACATAAGTTACTTTCTTACCAGTTGGAGCGCGCTCGGTGTGCCACTGGGAATAATTTGCCGTCATATTATTGAGGAGCTTTGTAGGTTCTCCAAGTGTAATTCCCATGAAAGTTCCACTTGCAGCTGAGTTTAGAAGGTTTCTTGAAACAAAGTTTAGTCCGACATAAAAGTTTTGTACTATCACATCCATAAGTTCAATCCATGTGTGTGACAATTTTTGAGCATCAATTTCATTCTTTCCCAAGATTCTGCAACATGTTTTTTCTCATGTTGTTTAAAATTCATAATCTGATTCCTCAAAGATATTATTTTAGCAGGAGGAAAATATTTAGTAATGAAAGCATCTTTACACTTTGACCATGAATCAATACTATTTTTCGGTAAAGATGAAAACCATCGTTTAGCTCAATCTCCAAGAGAGAAAGGAAATAATTTCAATTTCACAATATCATTATCCATATCTTCCATTTTTTGCATATATCATATTTCAACGAAAGTATTAAGATGGGTTGCAACATCTTCATTAGGAGTTTCAGAAATGTGTTCTTTCATAAAAAGATTTAGCAAGGCAACTTTAATATCATAAGATTCCGCACTAGTGGCGGGAGAAGAAATAGGATTACTGATGAAATCATTGTTACTAGTACTCGAGAAATCACAAAGTATGGTATTTTCAGCGGTAGACAGGATAGCGATTCAAGCAAATATAGTGACACAATCTTTTTTGGTATTTTTGATTTTTTGGTAAATAAAACAAGACGGCAAATAAAAAGGCAAAAGGCAATGAAGATAAAAACAAGAAACTTGATAAGTTTGTGCGAAGGCACATGGTTTGTTTGGTGAAATCTCCCCGACAATGGTGCCAGAAATTCTTCTGCTACTTGTGATGGAGTTGTTGGATTTCCCCAAGAGGAAGGGTGAAGCAATATAGTACTCCCTCCGTTCCTTGATATAAGGTGTATAGATTTTTGAGAAAAAGTCCAAAATATAAGGTGTATTGCGTTGCACCACTTATTTGGATAATTTTTTTAGGGATTTGATTACATTTCTTTATATCAGACAAGCTCCTTTATTTTCTCATGTTAATTAGTCAAGTGAAATCTCGCCCAGTACTTGTGAAATTTTCCCTCCACATGCGTTCTTTAATTCCGTGCCAAAAACTATACACCCTATATTTAGGAACAGAGGGAGTAGTAGATAGTATTTTCCTTAGTAAAGAACCAAGGTTATTGAGCAAGAAGAAGAAGACACACAAATAACGTGAATGGTACCTACACACACAAAAAGTAAATGCTTGCACCCAACAAAGGCGAGCGGGCCGTCAATCCCCTTGTTCTTGCTAGTTGCAAATATCAAATCTGGTAGTGATAGCAAATAAATAAAATAAAATAACAAGATAATTGTATGAATTATTAGTAATAAGTGAGAATGGACGGGGGGATAGGTTCACTAGAGGCATATCTCTTATAAGCATAATATCGATGGGTTGACAAATATTGCTCGGCAATTAACAGAATTGTGCATAGCTATGATGATCATCCAAGGCATAATCAATATATAGGCACTACGTCAGTGACAAGTAAACCATTAATCCAACCACATCTACTACTATTACTCCACCCCAAAACCGCTATTCAGCATGCATCTCAAAGTATTAAGTTCATACAAACAAATAACGCGTTAAGCAAAATGATATAATGTAGACGAAGTAAGACCAATTAATATGGATGAACCCCTTTGTTTTATCCTTAATAGCAAGAATACAAATACGTGCCTTCGCCCCTCCTATCATAGGGTAAGACTAACGCAAGATTGAACCTACCACAAAGCACCTCTCCCGCTGAAGATAAATCAATCTACTTGGACAAAATAGACGGATAGATCGGAGAAGTACAAAGTTATAAAATTACGTAGCAAGTAAATCTCAAAAGACTCAAATAGTTCACTTGATAATTCTGATCAAAAACCCACAATTCATCAGATCCCAACAAACACACTGCAAGAATTACATCGGATTGATCTCATAAGAGATCATTGTATTGAAGATCAAGAGAGAGAGCCATCTAGCTACTACTCCCTCCGCTCCTTTATATGAGGTGTATTTGTTTTTTCATAAAGTTCCACAATATAAGGTGCATTTTTCTAATTCATCGCAATACTGTTTTTAGCCCTCCAGTAAAAGGGAAGTATATCTCCCATGATTGCATGTATCTCTCCATTTAGAGAGAAAAATGGAAGGTATCTCTCTTCCGATTGCATGTATCTCTTCCTTTCTTAGCTTAAATGATTTACTTTCGCTAATCAACAAATTAGCTAAGGGTAATTTCTTCCTAAATTGTATATAATTATGTGCCTTGGTCACCGTGCCAAAAATAATACAATTTACATAAAGAAATGGAGGGAGTACTATGGACCCGCAGACCCTGAAGGAACAGCTCACACATCATCATGGAGGCAACAAGGTTGATGAATATTGCCTTCCTAAGGGTTTCCCCCTCCGGCAGAGTATCAGAAAAGGCCTCTATATGGGATCGCATCGGAACAAAGGCTTACGGCAGCGAAAAAATTGTCTCTCGTCTCTCTCCGAGGGTTTTGAAATATATGAAAATTTATAGGTCAGAAATTAGGGCAATCGGAGCATCAGGGGGCCACATGTAACGCCCTCGATGCGGCTATATCTCCCACATGTCGAAGCATGACTTAGAGGCATAACCGCATTGAAAGCAATGTCGCAAGTGAGGTAATCTTCACACAACCCATGTAATACATCAGGGAAAGAGATACATAGTTGGCTTACAATCGCCACTTCACACAATTACATGAATAAAGCATTACATCGTCTGGATACACTCAAGGTCCGACTACAGAACCAAAATAAAAGAAGACTACCCCAAACGCTACACAGATCCCCGATCGTCCTGACTGGGCTCCACTACTGATCAACTAGAAACGGAACAACATAACGAACACGATCTTCAACGAGCTCCTCCTTGAGCTTGGTTGCGTCACCTGCACGGTTTCATCGGCACCTGCAAACTAGTTTTGGAAGTATCTGTGAGTCACGAGGACTCGGCAATCTCACACCCTCGCGGCCAAGACTATTTAAGCTTATAGGAAGGGTAAAAGGTATGAGATGGAGCTGCAGCAAGCGACTAGCATATTTGGTGGCTAACATATACGCAAATGAGAGCGAGAAGAGAAGGAGCACGGCCGAACAACTATGATCAAGAAGTGATCCTAGAACAACCTACGTGAAGCATAACTCCAACACCGTGTTCACTTCCCGGACACCGCCGAGAAGAGACCATCACGGTTACACATGCGGTTGAGGTATTTTAATTAAGATCAACTTCAGGTTTTCTACAACCGGACATTAACAAATTTCCATCTGCCCATAACCGCGGGCATGGCTTTCGAAAGTTCATAACCCTGCAGGGGTGTCCCAACTTAGCCCATCACAAGCTCTCACGGTCAACAAAGGATATTCCTTCTCCCAAGACAAACCGATCATACTCGGAATCCTGGTTACAAGACATCCTCGACAATGGTAAAACAAGTCCAGCAAGACCACCCGTTGTGCCGACAAATCCTGATAGGAGCTGCACATATCTCGTTCTTAGGGCACACCGGATAAGCTAAGCGTACGGGAGCCAACGTAACCCAAGTTGCCAAGGGACGGCCCCGCACGGTGCTCTGGGGTGGACCAACACTTAGACGAGCACTCGTCCGGGGGGTTTAATAAAGATGACCCTTGGGTTGGCCAACCCAAGGGAAAGAAAAGGCTACCTGGCGAATGGTAAAACCAAGGTTGGGCCTCGCTGGAGGAGTTTTATTCAAGGCGAACTGTCAAGGGGTTCCCATTATAACCCAACCGTGTAAGGAACGCAAAATCCGGGAACATAACACCGATATGACGGAAACTAGGGCGGCAAGAGTGGAACAAAACACCAGGCATAAGGCCGAGCCTTCCACCCTTTACCAAGTATATAGATGCATTAATTAAATAAGAGATATTGAGATATCCCAACAAATAACCATGTTCCAAACATGGAAAAAGCTCCAATCTTCACCTGCAACTAACAACGCTATAAGAGGGGCTGAGCAAAGCGGTAACATAGCCAAACAACGGTTTGCTAGGACAAGGTGGGTTAGAGGCTTGGCTCAACAATATGGGAGGCATGATAAGCAAGTGGTAGGTATCGCAGCATAGGCATAGCAAAAGAGCGAGCAACTAGCAAGCAAAGATAGAAGTGATTTCGAGGGTATGGTCATCTTGCCTGAAATCCCGCAAGGAAGAAGAACGAGTCCATGAACAAGACAAACAGACGTAGTCGAATGGGTCCTTACAAACGCGTCGTAATCGGAACCAACCCGAAGAAGCAACACCGGAAAGAAGCACACAACATAGTAAACAACCAACACATGAACGATTGTGTAATGCATGATTTGGAAATGAATGATTGAACCTGGCCTCAACTTGGAAAACCAAGAGTGCCACTGCAAAGATGAGGTGATTTCGGTTGAAATCGACATAAAGAACACCGGAATCGGATGCACGGTTTGGAAATGGCAAGCAAAACAAATATGGCACCGGTGTGCGATAATCAGCAAGTGACCAACTAAATGCATCAAGATAAATATGCTACAGCACTCAAACATGACAACAAAATACATGGCAGGGATCTACTCATGATGCTTGACAAAAGATGAACACTGAGCTACGGCTAATTCACTCAATAGCATGTTAAAATAAGCATGGCAAAAGTGCAAATGATAACAGGTTTCAGACTTAATGAAATAAGCAACAAGGCAGGAATTTATCATCAGGAAGCAATGTTTAGAGCACGAAAACTACAAGCTACAGGAACATATCATGCCAAATAAAGGCATGGTATGAAGCTACTCTAAGCATATAACAAAAGTCCCTTAGTGACCTTGAGCCAAAAGGGATCAGAAAATACAATTACAAGCATGCGAACATGGCAAAAACATAAACATATTCAGACTTAGTGAAAAACTGGAGCATGGCAAAACAGTTACCAAGTAGGCATGTTTACGAGCTCGATGCACTCATTAAAAGGCATGGCATGAAAAACTAAGCATACACCAATCAAGAAGACATGGCATAGAAGCTAGACATGGCAAGAACAACAACATAGCATGCACGGATCAACAACAACAAGCTCGGCAAAATCGCTAAACATGTTAACAACCTGCCAGGAACATTTTATAGCAAAAGTAGAGCTCGATTGACTCAAGCTAGGGTGCTCCAAAATTGCAAAAAAAGACATGGATGGATAGAGCACCAGAATATCTACAAAACATCCTTACTGATAATCCTCAAAAGAGGCATGGATCACTAGGAAACAACATGAACATATGGCATAAAAACAAAATCAGGACAAGGACTTAGTGAAATTCTAAGTCCCTGAAATCAGCATCATTGAGTAAGCTACTTTGCATGCTTGTTCTAGTCACCACAAAGATCACAAAAATACATGGCATACACCCCTGTAAAGATGGCATGGCATACATCAAAACATATGTAGAGTTCAGGATCATAGCATGCATACATTAATCATGGCAAAAATGACAAAAGGCCATTTGCTGAAACAGATCTGACAAACTCATCACATAGCCCTCTTCCAAAAGCATTTCGGACATCAATATGAGCTCGAATAAAAATGATGCAATGAGATGAAATGATATACTCGTCGAGGCGGATATTTTGATATGCTACACGCACGAATCGGAGCTACGGATGTAGAGTTATGGCATGATGAAGATTGCATAAAAATTAGGGTTAGGGACGAAGAAGTCAACCCTTTGACGATCCGATCCAGATCCGGATCTCATCGTTACTGTAGCAGCTGGCGCACGAGAACCGAGGGCGGCAGCGCGAGCTCGCCAGAACGGAGAAGAGGCGGCGGGTGGTGGCGTTCTCCGGGAACCCGAGGGCGGCGAGGGAGCTTGGAGGCGGCGGCAGTCGGCGGCACACGACCACGGCGGCGCAGGTCGGAGCTCCGGGCGGTGACGGGCGGCTCCGGTGCGGGGGCAGCCGGCGGAGCTGCCTGGCGGCGAGGTTCTGGCGAATGGCGGCAGCTACCGGCGCGGCGAAGGAGAGGAAGGGCACGGGCGGCGCAGATATGGGCCCGGGAGGGCCTCCCGCGGGCCGGGCGGGCCGCGGCGGAGGGAGGAGAGAGAGAAGACCCGGCGAGGTGACGTGGCGCGCGCGGGTTGGCTAGAGGCGACGCGACGGACGTGTCCGGCGGTGCGGGACGAAATGTCCGGCGGCGCGGGGAAGGTTAGGGTAGGGTTTTGTCCGCGAATTTCGGAGGGGGAGGTGTTTATATAGGTAGTGGGAGCTAGGAGAGTCCAAATGAGGTGCAGGTTTCGGCCACGCGATCGTGATCGAACGACCGAGATGATGGAGAGGTCTTAGGTGGGTTTTGGGCCACTTTGGAGGGGTGTTGGGCTGCAACACACACGAGGCCTTTTCGGTCCCTCGGTTAACCGTTGGAGTATCAAACGAAGTCCAAATGGCACGAAACTTGACAGGCGGTCTACCGGTAGTAAACCAAGGCCGCATGACAAGTCTCGGTCCAATCCGAAAACGTTTAACACCCGCACACGAAAAGAGGTAGAAAAGGACACCGGATGACATAAGAGCGCCAGATTGCAAAATGGACAACGGGGGAAATGCTCGGATGCATGAGACGAACATGTATGCAAATGCGATGCACATGAAGACATGATATGAGATGCATGACACGCAAGCAATGACAAGGCAACAACAGCGAATAACTGGAGGACACCTGTCACATCGGTGTCGAGGCGTTACAACACTCCACCACTATGAGAGGATCTCGTCCCGAGATTTAGAATGGCACCAGAGGGAAAAATGGAAGACAAAGAGAAGAGGTAAAGCTAAGTTGCTTCTTTGACAAACAAGTGAAACCAAAGAACCTTGAAAAAAGGTTAAGCCATTTCGAGAAAACAAAACAATGGAGATGAACGAAGTTGAACACACTCCGTTAGAAAAGAGGAACAAGGAAGAACAACTTCGGGCGCACTCCGATTGAAAAGAATAGGAATTGAATAAAGAACTTGGTAAGATGAGAAGATACTTGATGAAATCACAACACACTGCCTCCGGAACTATTGAATGAATGGAACAAGGGGTAAGAAAGATCTCCGACAGCACTCCGGTTGAAAAGAGATGCCAGGCTTGATAAGGCGAAAAGAACTTGAGCAAAATGGCACCCCACTCTGGTTAAATGGATAGGCATGAAAAGAACAAGGTCCTGGCAAGAACAAGAAGAAGGGTAGAAGAGAGCAACATCACAAAGCCTCCGGAAGAAAAGAGAGAATGGAATGGAATGAACAAAGTAGAAAACAAGATCTTGGCAGCGCACGCTTACAACCAAGGCTAGAACGGAGTTGTTGTATTATCAACAACGAAAAGATAAGCTTGATATGGTCTTATGGAATACTTCTCAAATTATGAGGTGACAACCTGCCACTCACGGGAAAAATAATTGGATTGGTATGACCAAGGCGGCGAGAAACTATCTCACCGGTAGGATAAAAGAAGAACTTGGGTCATTTATAAACACCATAGATAGCCACAATCCTTAGGGAAGGCTTTAGGTGAAATATAACTCCAATGAAGAGATTGATGGATTTAAAATACATCATTCTTAACAACATGTGAATCATGAAGCATGAACTCAAATTATCAAGAATGACGTAATACCACCTCCAATGATACGGAAGAAAAGCATTGCACTCCAGATTGCAAAATGAAGAATGCTTGAGCTCCTTAAAAGAATCTCGATGAAAACTTCGAGAAGGAATTAAATCCTTGATGAACCATCATGTAGAACCTTCATGAAGAACTCCCGTAAACAAAGGAATGAAAAGAAAGAGAAGTTGAAAACACAAGGTGAATCCTTGCAATGATTTAGATGGAGCTTCGCGATGAAATAAAGTGGAAACTTGGAACACCGGAAGAAAAGATAAGCATTTCGAACCGAGATTGTGATATGATGGACCACTTCGGAAAGAAGAATAAGATCACTTGGATGAAGCAAAAATAAGAATTATGTTATGCGTATCCTTCACCAATTTAATTGATGACGAGCAAATGGATTTGGCACACAACTTATTCTCGTAGCAAGGATTAAGAGAGATGTAGTGCAAACTTGAGAAGGTCTTCAACGAACCACCGGAAGGGTTGAAACAACGAATAAATTGATATGATAACCCAAGAATAGAGCTCTTGAACGAACCACTGTATGAATTGAAAAATGAACGAAGTAAAGGGATTAATCACCGGGTAAGAATTGTGAAATGAACGAAGACACTTGAGACAATCTAGATACATGAGAACGAAAAGATCACGAGCTGATAAGAGAATGTTTGAACGATGCACCAGTAAGATTTGGAGAACGAGAGCTGAAAGCTGAGAATGAATAACCCTGAATTGATGAACTCCGGATAACAAACTGAGAAGACTCTTGAATTGCTCCGGATAGGTGAAAAGAATTCCCACAATCGAAAATAATTATGAGAGGATGGCAACAAGCTAGAATCACGAATCTTGAAGAGAATGGAGCAAGATTAAAGAGAAACTCTTCTTGGGTCTTCAAATCTAAGAATGACGACGAAAAACACCAACAAATTGTTGAGATACTCCGGGATGAAAATTAGAAAGGTCGAACCACCGATGAAAAGAAAAGAAAGATCTTGGAGAAAAAGCATTTGACTGATGATGAATCATTCTTATGTCAAACTTGGAAGAGAATTTGAGAATAACTCCGGGAAAATAAGAAGAGTCAGGTAAGATCCTGGAAAAGACCTGTGGGTTAGGGCCCACTGAAAAGATACGCCGTTGGAATGATTGCTTGAAAAGAGAGATTCCACCGGTTGAAATAAATGGCTTGAATGAGGGAACATCCTCGAAAGATCTTGAACGAATGCAGAGTGTGAACACAAATCTTCGAGATATCTTGAGCACTCCGGAATAATTGAATAGCGAGAAATGACTGAATATAAGGTGCACCGGCATGAGAAGGCATTTGAAATACGGAAAAGAATATGATCAACACCGAAAGCTTGAATTGGATTCACTGGAGAAGAAAAGGAATGAAGAATGATTAACTTGAGACTCCGTTAGCATCTTCATGAGAATCACCGGATAAGAATATTGACGGAAAAAGGATGGAGAGACTTCACAAGAATAAAAGGATACTTGATAAAGAAATCCGAGTCCTCGAAGAAAAAGGGGTGGGTGGGTGGGAAAAACAAAGGCAACTTTGAGACGGATGAAACAAACACCGTTGAGAAGAACTGATACTTGATCTTGCGGATGTTGAAATGTTCGGATCCACTTGAAGAGAAAACACGCCGGTTGAAAAGGATTGACAGCACAATCTCGATGACCGAGAAGGATTAGTATTCACATCGGAGTATGAGAACACCATGTAACACCCCGGATGTGATTTGCCCAATATGTAATTCAACTCTTGTCGTTTCCGGTCTTAAGTTATTTTATTTTCTTGGGTTTGGGTTTTTGTCTTCGTGTGTTGTTCTCGTTGTCATGCATCTCATATCATGTCATTATGTGCATTGCATTTTCATACGTGTTCATCTCATGCATTCGAGCATTTTCCCCGTTGTCCGTTTTGCATTCCGGCGCTTCGTCCTCCTCCGGTGGTCATTTCTACCTTTCTTTCGTGTGTGGGGATTAAACATTTCCGGATTGGACCGAGACTTGCCAAGCGGCCTTAGTTTACTACCGGTAGACCGCCTGTCAAGTTTCGTATCATTTGGACTTCATTTGATACTCTAACGGTTAACCGAGGGACCGAAAAGGCCTTGTGTGTGTTGCAGCCTAACACCCCTCCATTTTGGCCCAAAACTCACCAAAAACCTCTCCATCATCTAGAGAGTTCGATCACGATCACGTGGCCGCAAACCGCACCTCATTTGGACCCTCCTAGCTCCCTCTACCTATAAATCTAGACCTCCCCCCGAAATTTCGGGTCAAAACACCCCTAGCCCTAGCTTTCTTCCTCCTCCCGCCGCCGGACGCGTCCGGATCGGACCGGACACATCCGCCCGCCGCCGCCCGACCTATCGCCGCCTGCCACATGGCTCCCCGCCATCCGCCGCCGCCGAAGCCCGCCGGGCCCGAGGCCGGCCCTCCCCGCGAGCCACCAGGGCCAGAGGCGCCCTGCCCGCGCGCCTTCGTCCTCCTCCTCCGCGGCGCCCGAGCCACCGCCTTCCTCCGCCTCGACGCCGGCGAGCCGCCGCATCCGGTCGCCGTCGACGCCCGCCGGTCGCCGCGCCGCCACCGGGCCGCCCCTCGCCGCGCCCGACCGCCGCCGTCTCCGCCCCGGCCTCCTCCTCCCTCCTTGGCGTACGCGCCGCCCCGGCAAGTCCGGCACCGACCCGAGCCCTCCGGCGAACAGTGATCCTCCAACGAACCTCGTAAAGCATGTGGATCTGGATCTGAGAAATATCTCGGGTTGACTTTCTCCCGAAACCCTAGTTCATATGCCCTTGTTCATCGCATCGTAACTTTGCATCGGTAACTCCGTTTTGGGCATATAGCATATCAAAATGTTCATCTCAGAGAGTACATCATTTCATCTCATTGCATCATTTTCATTTGAGTTCATCTTAATGCCCGAAATGCTGTTAGAAGAGGGCTACTTGAGATAATTGTCAGATTTGCTGCTTCATTTAGATATTTGTCATTTTTGCCATGATTAATGTGTGCATGATATGCCCATGAGCTCTACATATGTTTTGTTAAGGGTTTTGCCATCTTTCCAGAGGTGCAACCCATGTATTTTTGTGATGTGTGTGGTGACTAGCACAAGCTTGCAAAGTGAGGCATTTGCTAATGCTGATTTCAGGGACTTAGCATTTCCACTAAGTCCTTGAGCTGTTTATCTCATATGGCCATATGTTCATGTTGTTTCCTAGTGATCCGTGCCTCTTTTGAGGATGATCAGTAAGGATGTTGTTAATCTTGTAGTGCTCTATACATCCATGTCCTTGTTTGCAATTATGGAGCACCCTAGCTTGAGTCAATCGAGCTCTACTTTTGTCATTTCGTGAATCTGGGCAGATTGTCTACTTGTTAGCGATTTTGCCGATGATGTTGTAGTTGATCCGTGCATGCTATGGTTTTGTTCTTGCCATGTCTAGATTGTATTTTGTGTATTCTTGATGGGTGCATGCTTAGGTTGTCATGGCTTGCTCTGTAGTGAGTGCATCGAGCTTGTTAACATGCCTACTTGATATCTGTTTCAGCATGCTCCAGTTTTCACTAAGTCTGTGATCTGATTATGTTTTTGCCATGTTCACATGCTTGCAATTGTATTTTCTGATCCCTTTTGGCTCAAGGTCACTAAGGGACTTTTGTTAATCTCTTTGAGTATCTCCACTCCATGCTTTACTTTGCCATGTTCAGGTCCTGTAGCATATTGTTTTCATGCTCCGAAGAGTGCTATCTGATCTGAAATTTCAGACAAGTGTTAATTTCACTGTCTGAAATCTGTTTGTCAAATGCATTTTTGCCATGCTTGTTTGAACCTGTTAATGGATGAATTAGCCATAGCTCAGTGCTAGACTTTCATTAAGCTTCATGAATGGATTCCTGCCATGTATTTTGATGCCATGTTTGGGTGCTGTAGCATGTTCATCTTGTTGCATTTAGATGGCTACTTGCTGTAAATCGCAGAACGTGGTCATATTTGAATTGCTTGCCATTTCCAAACCGTAACTCCGATTCCGGCGTTCTTTATATCTTTTTCAAGCGATTTCATCTCATCTTTCCAGTGGCACACTTGGTTTTCTAAGTTGAGGCCAGGTTCATGTTTTCCTTGTCACATCTTGCATATGCATCCTACATCGCATCCCGCATAGCATACCATCCTTGCATCATATTGTTTGAGCCTTGCGCGTGGTTGATTGTGTCCTTGTTGCTTGTTTGTCTTGTTTGGTTAGAGCCGGGAGACGAGTTCGCTAACGAGGAGCCCGTTGAGTTTGCTTTCGAGGATCCAGTCAACTCTGACAACTTTGCAGGCAAGATGATCATACCCTCGAAATCACTACTATCTTTGCTTTGCTAGATTCTCGCTCTTTTGCTATGCCTATGCTACGATGCCTACCACTTGCTTTCAAGCCTCCCAAATTTGCCATGTCAAACCTCTAACCCACCATGTCCTAGCAAACCGTTGATTGGCTATGTTACCGCTTTGCTCAGCCCCTCTTATAGCGTTGCTAGCTGCAGGTGAAGATTGGAGACCGTTCCTTGTTTGGAACATTATTTACTTATTGGGATATCATTATATTGCCATGTTATCTTAATGCATCTATATAATTGCTAAAGGGTGGAAGGCTCGGCCTCTCGCCTAGTGTTTTGTTCCACTCTTGCCGCCCTAATTTCCGTCATATCGGTGGTATGTTCCCGGATTTTGCGTTCCTTACGCGGTTGGGTTATAATGGGAACCCCTTGATAGTTCACCTTGATTAAAGCTTTTCCAGCAATGCCCAACCTTGGTTTTACCATTTGCCACCTAGCCTCTTTTTCCCTTGGGTTTCCGGAGCCCGAGGGTCATCTTATTTAAACCCCCCCGGGCCAGTGCTCCTCTGAGTGTTGGTCCAAATAAAGCCACTTGCAGCGCCACCTCGGGGCAACTTGAGGGTTGGTTTTAGTTGTACGTAATTTTCATCTGAGTGTGCCCTGAGAACGGGATATGTGCAGCTCCTATCGGGATTTGTCGACACATTCGGGCGGTGTTGCTGGATTTATTTTAACCTGTCGAAGTGTCTTGAAGAACCGAGGTACCGAGTCTGATCGAAATGTCTCGAGAGAAGGTCTATTCCTTCGTTGACCGTGAGAGCCTGTCATGGGCTAAGTTGGGACTCCCCTGCAGGGATTTGAACTTTCGAAAGCCGTGCCCGCGGTTATGGGCAGATGGGAATTTGTTAATGTCCGGTTGTAGATAACTTGAACCTTAACTTAATTAGAAATGAATCAACAGTGTGAGTTACCGTGATGGTCTCTTCTCGGCGGAGTCTGGGAAGTGAACATGGTGCTGGAGTAATGCTTGCGCAGGTTGTCCTCTAGTTTCTCGCTCGCGCTTTGCCTCCTCTTCTCGCTCTCTTTTGCGAACAGGATAGCCACCATATATGCTAGTCGCTTGCTGCAGCTCCACATATTTTACCTTGCCTTACCTATAAGCTTAAATAGTCTTGATCGCGAGGGTGCGAGATTGTTGAGTCCCTGTGGCTCACAGATTACTTCCAAACCAGATGCAGGGCCTGATGATTCCGCTCCAGGTGACGCGCTTGAGCTCAAGTGGGAGTTCGACGAGGACTCTCAACGATACTACGTGTCTTTCCCTGATGATCAGTAGTGGTGCCCAGTTGGGGGTGATCGGGACCCTGTCGCATGTTGGGTTATCTTTTATTTTGGCGCCGTAGTCGGGCCATGAGTGTTTGAATGTTGTAATGTTATTTATGCACTTTGATTGACGTGGCGAGTGTAAGCCAACTATGTATCTCCCCTTTATTATTTAAATTACATGGGATGTTGTGATGATTGCCTAACTTGCGACATTGCTTTCAATGCGGTTATGTCTCTAAGTCGTGCCTCAACACGTGGGAGCTATAGCTGCATCGAGGGTGTTATAAGTTGGTAATCAGAGCCTTCCCCGACCTTAGGATCCCCATTGCTTGATCGTTTTAGAAGCCGAGTTGTGTCTAGAAAAATGTTTTGAGTCATTTAGGAATTATATATCGGAGAGTTTAGGAATTCTTTTTACTTCCCAGTCTCCTCATCGCTCTAGTAAGGCATCCTGACGTAGAGTTTTGACTCTTCTCTTCTCAAATTTCACTAAAAAAATTTAGGATCACGCGGGTATCTTGGAATCGTTTTGATGGTTTTATGACGAGAACATTGTCTTGGTGCCTCCTGTCAGGGGTTTTGTGGAAGTGTCCCGGGGAGTTGAGCTCTGAGGTGTTGTCGTCCTAATTTTATCGTTGCAGTTCTGGAATACCTGAGTTTAGTACGCCGACATCGAAAATCTCTTTTATGCAGTTCGTTGGTGAGATAACCTCGACGCCGCCCAGTACTGGGGCGGGAGTTCAGGAGTATCGCCATAACTTGTATAACGGATGCTTTTCGAAGGTTGAGGTAGATGGTTTCCGAAGCTTTCTCCGTTATGTGTTGAAGGATGGATACAGCTGGATGTAGGATTTGCTAGATTTGGGTGAGATATTATGCTTCCCCTGTATCCCCAACACCTGATTGCATAACCGTAAAGGTTCGGGAGTTTCATAGGTGGGAATTCTTGTAGCTCTAGTTCTTCTTCCATGGATATTTGGTTTGAGATTGGGATTTCTTACCGAGTATTCGTTCTTGCTCCGTACCTTGTTGATTTGTTTCTCTACCTAAATTCTAAGTGGCTTCTCAATTTATGTATATGTGACCATTTCAAGAGGAATGCATTCGTTCATTTTGTTCGGATGTGAAGACTTTATGTTGCAATTTTCATTCCATTGGATTCAGCTTCTTTTATCTGTCAATGTGCTAACGGTGGTCAACCTCTTCAGGATGGCTCCCGCTAAGAGCACCAATCAGAATCAGAATTAGGATCCGCCACCACCTCCACCTCCTCCGGAGGCATGGCAAGCTGTGATGGCCGCAACCAATGCAAACACACAGTTGATCATGCAAATTCTTCAAGAGCGCAATCAAGCGAACCAAGGCAACCAAGGCAACAATCAGAATCACTTTGCTACACTCAACCAATTCCTTGCTAACGGGCCAAAGACTTTCAGCAATTGTGTTGAGGCTACTGATGCTGACGATTGGCTCGTGGATCTGTGCAAGCATTTCGAGTGCAGTAACGTCAGGCCTGAGGACTTCGTCAAGTTCGCATCCTTCCAACTCAAAGATCAAGCTGGAGAATGGTTTCAGCAGTACAAGGACTCCAGAGGTGGACGTGTGATCACTTGGGATGAATTTCGTCAAGACTTCAAAGCTCATCATATTCCTCAGAGCGTGGTTGAAAGCAAGCGTGAGGAATTCCGCAACCTAAAGCAAGGCTCTTTGTCTGTCTATGACTACAACAAGTTGTTTCAGAAGCTCGCCCGCTTTGCCAAGCAGGACGTCCCTGATGAGAAGAGCATGATATACCAGTTCAGGGGTGGTCTCAGAGAAGAAATCCAGCTAGCTCTTGTTCTCTTTGAGCCCTTGAGGTACGATGAGTTCTACAACATGGCACTGAAGCAAGAGGCCGCTCAACTGAGGTGTGATGCTTCCAAGAAGCGAGTCAGAGATGCTACTCCGTCTTCCTCTACTCAAGTGGCCAAGCAGCAGAAGTTTTGGCTTCCTCCTCCTCCATTCCGTCAGCCGTATCAGCAGAAGAGCAAAGGTGGCAGTGGATCTTCCCACCCACCCAACCCTGGCTTTCAGAACAAGACTTCGTCTCAAGCTCCAAGATCAAGTGCTCCGTATCACCGTCCGCATTCAGAGGTCACATGCAACAAGTGCCAACAGAAGGGTCACTATGCAAACAAGTGTTTCAACCAGAGGTGTCTTCCTCCTCCTCCTCCTGTGAGATCGGCAAGTACAGCTGTGGTCAAGCATAACCCCAAGCACGCCAAGGTCAATTTGCTGAATGCATCTCAGGCAGAGGACTCGCCAGATGTGATTATGGGTAACCTTCCTGTTAACGATGTTCCTGCAAAAGTTCTTTTTGACACTGGTGCATCGCTTTCTTTTATTTCAACACCATTTGTTGCCAAGCATGATTTTGTGACCGAAAGGATTCTTGTTCCGTTGAAGATTGTGTCTCCGGGCAAGCAAATGACTTCTAACAATTGCGTCCCGGATGTCTCTATCACGTTGGGCAATTACAAGTTTCTCTCTTCTCCGGTGGTTCTTGGTAACTCGGATATTGATCTTATTCTCGGAATGGATTGGCTTTCTAAGCACAAGTCACATCTTGATTGTGCAGCCAGGCAGATTCAATTGACTCATTCGTCTGAGGATGTAATTGTCTTTGCCACTCGTGATGATACCATCCGTCTGTTTTCTCCCAATGAGAAGGGTGAACTGGATGCTATCTCGCAAATTCCAGTCGTTTGCGAATATCAAGACGTCTTTCCAGAAGAGCTTCCAGGAATGCCTCCGCACCGGCCAGTTGAATTCGTCATCGATCTTGAGCCTGGCACGGAACCAGTGTGCAAGCGTCCTTACAAGCTCGGACCTAAAGAGTTGAAGGAGCTGAAGAAGCAACTCGATATTCAAGAGAGAATGGGTCTCATCCAGCCTAGTTCTTCTCCGTGGGGTTGTGGTGTTCTTTTTGTGAAGAAGAAGGATGGAACAGACCGACTTTGTGTTGATTACCGTCCATTGAATAAGAAGACTATCAAGAACAAATACCCACTTCCCAACATCAACGAGCTGTTCGAACAACTCAAAGGTGCCCAAGTGTTCTCCAAGCTTGATCTCCGTATGGGTTATCATCAGATTCGAATCCGTGAGCAAGATATTCCCAAGACGACTTTCAGGACAAGCTATGGTTCATATGAATACACTGTCATGTCTTTTGGCCTCGTCAACGCTCCTCCGACGTTTTCTCGCATGACGAATTTCATCTTCAACGCCTACACCAATGACTTCGTTTTGGTCTATCTCGACGACATTCTGGTTTTCTCGAAGAACAAGGAAGATCATGCCAAGCACTTGCGTTTGGTACTCGATAAGCTCAGAGAACACCAGTTCTACACCAAGTTCTCCAAGTGTGAATTTTGGCTCGATGAGGTTCTTTATCTTGGTCATATCATCTCTGCCAAGGGCATTGCCGTGAATCCTGAGAAGGTGTCTGCAATTGTGAATTGGGAACCTCCTCAGAACGTGAAGCAACTCCGCAGCTTCCTCGGTCTCGCAAGCTACTGCCGAAGATTCGTTGAAAACTTTTCTAAGATCGCGAAGCCTCTCTCAAATCTTCTCCAGAAGCACATCAAGTACGTTTGGTCTCCGGAGTGTGAGCTTTCAACACTTTGAAAGAGAAATTGATCAATGCTCCAGTTGTGACTCCGCCTGATGAATCCAAGCGGTACGAGGTCTTTTGTGATGCCTCTCTCCAAGGTCTTGGTGCAGTGTTGATGCAAGAGAAGAAAGTTGTGGCTTATACCTCTCACCAGTTGAAGCCCAATGAGAAGAACAACCCCACTCATGATCTCGAGTTGGCGGCAGTTGTGCATGCTCTTTTGACTTGGAGACATCTCTTATTGGGAAGAAAAGTGTACATTTTCACTGATCACAAGAGTCTCAAGTACATCTTCACTCAGCCTAATCTCAACCTCAGGCAGACTCGATGGGTCGAAATGATTCAAGAGTATAATCCGAGTATCGAGTATACTCCAAGCAAGGCCAATGTGATTGCTGACGCATTGAGCAGGAAAGCTTATTGCAACAGTCTGATTCTCAAGCCTTATCAACCCGAGCTTTGTGAAGCTTTCTGCAAACTTAATCTGCAAGTTGTTCCTCAAGGTTTCCTCGCCAACCTTCAAGTCTCTCCTACCTTGGAAGACCAGATTCGCCAAGCCCAGCTTCTTGATGCTATGGTGAAAAAGGTGAAGATTGGGATTGCCAAGAGTCAACCTAAGTACAAGTGCTACCGCCTTGATGACAAGGATACTCTCTTCTTCGAGGATCGTATTGTTGTACCCAAAGGTGACCTTCGTAAAGTGATCATGAATGAGGCTCACAATTCTCTCCTCTCCATCCACCCTGGGAGCACGAAGATGTATCAGGACCTCAAGCAGGCTTATTGGTGGACTCGAATGAAGCGCGAGATTGCTCAATTCGTGAATGAATGTGATGTCTGCAGAAGAGTGAAGGCAGAACACCAAAGGCCAGCTGGTCTCCTCCAACCTCTTGCCATTCCAGAATGGAAGTTTGACCACATTGAGATGGACTTCATTACTGGGTTTCCAAAGTCCAAGCGTGGCAATGATGCTATATTCATTGTCATCGACAAACTCACCAAAGTGGCTCACTTTCTGCCTATCAAAGAGTCTATCACTGCAGCTCAATTGGCGGAACTCTATACCTCTCGGATTGTCTCTCTGCACGGTATTCCATAAGTGATCTCTTCAGACCGTTGCAGCATCTTTACCTCCAAGTTTTGGGATTCTTTTCAGAAGGCCATGGGCACCAACATCCGCTTCAGTACAGCTTTCCATCCTCAAACTAGCGGTCAAGTCGAGCGTGTCAATCAGATTCTTGAAGATATGCTCAGGGTGTGTGGGATCTCCTTCGGCATGAAGTGGGAGGATTGTCTTCCTTATGCTGAATTCTCCTACAACAACAGTTTTCAAGCAAGTTCGGGCAAGGCCCCATTTGAAATTCTGTATGGCAGGAAGTGCCGTACCCCTCTCAACTGGTCCGAAACCGGTGAACGTCAGCTTCTCGGAAATGACTTAATCACAGAGGCAGAGGAAATGTGCAAAGTCATTCGAGATAACCTCAAAGCAGCCCAATCCCGCCAGAAGAGCTACTATGATAGTAAGCACCGTGATTTGGCTTTCAAGATCAGAGATCATGTTTACCTCCACGTCTCTCCAATGAAAGGTACTCGTCGCGTCGGTATCAAAGGGAAGCTTGCCCCCAGATACGTGGGACCTTTCAAGATTGTCAGCAAGAGAGGCGATCTCGCCTATCAACTCGAGCTTCCTTCAAACTTTGCAAATGTTCATGACGTGTTCCATGTCTCTCAGCTTCGAAAGTGCTTCAAGACTCCTGACCGCACCATCAACTTCGAGGACATTGAGCTCCAAGAAGATCTCTCTTACCATGAGCACCCAGTTGCTATTCTTGAAGAGACTGAACGCAAGACTCGCAACAAGTCAATCAAATTCCTCAAAGTCAAGTGGTCACACCATTCCGACCGTGAAGCTACCTGGGAACGCGAGGATCACCTCCATTCTGAGTACCCGGCGTTCTTTCAGTCCTAGATCTCGGGACGAGATCCTTTCGTAGTGGTGGAGTGTTGTAACACCCAGGATGTGATTTACCCAATATGTAATTCAACTCTTGCCATTTCTGGCCTTAAGTTATTTTATTTTCTCGGGTTCGGGTTTTTGTCTCCGTGTGTTGTTCTCGTTGTCATGCATCTCATATCATGTCATCATGTGCATTGCATTTGCATACGTGTTCATCTCATGCATTCGAGCATTTTCCCCGTTGTCCGTTTTGCATTCCGGCGCTTCGTCCTCCTCCGGTGGGCATTTCTACCTTTTTTTTCATGTGTGGGGATTAAACATTTCCGAATTGGACCGAGACTTGCCAAGCGGCCTTGGTTTACTACCGGTAGACCGCCTGTCAAGTTTCGTATCATTTGGACTTCGTTTGATACTCTAACGGTTAACCGAGGGACCGAAAAGGCCTCGTGTGTGTTGCAGCCCAACACCCCTCCATTTTGGCCCAAAACCCACCAAAAACCTCTCCATCATCTAGAGCGTTCGATCATGATAGCGTGGCCGCAAACTGCACCTCATTTGGACCCTCCTAGCTCCCTCTACCTATAAAACTAGACCTCCCCCTGAAATTTCGGGTCAAAACACCCCTAACCCTAGCTTTCTTCCTCCTCCCGCCGTCGGACGCGTCCGGATCAGACCGGACACGTCCGCCCGCCGCCGCCCGACCTATCGCCGCCTGCCACGTGGCTCCCCGCCATCCGCCGCCGCCGAAGCCCGCCGGGCCCGAGGCCGGCCC